>NC_041380.1:241425348-241444588 GCF_002162155.2 Triticum dicoccoides | reverse complement strand
CGCGCCGCCTCTCCCTCCGCCGCGCCGTTCCCCGCACCGGTCGGAGCTGCTCTCCGCCCGAGGCGCCTCGCCGCGCCACCGCGCCTCCACCACCGTGCCGCCCCTCACCGGCGACGTCCCGCGTCGCGCCCTTTGTCCACTTCCCCGGCCGGCTTCATCCTCCTCCGGCGAACCCCTCTCTCCGACGAGCTCGAGTGACTCCAGCGAGCTCGAGCACTTCTCCGGCGACGTTCGTCAGCTACAGTACCTGATCCGCTGCTACAGTACCGCCAGATCTGGGAAAAACCCTAGATCCACTAGGGTTGACTTTCCCCTCTCCCCTTATTTTTTTGCAATTTTCATCATGCTATAACTCCGCATCCGTAGCTCCTATTTGTGCGTGTAGAATATCAAAATATCCGTCTTGACGAGTACATCACTTGATCTCATTGCATCATATTCATTTGAGCTCATCTTGATGCCCGAAATGCTGTTGGAAGAGGGCTATGTGGTGAATTTGGTAGATCTGTTTCAGCAAATAGCTATTTGTCATTTTTGCCATGTTTAATGTGTGCATGATATGATCTTGAGCTCTACATGTGTTTTGTTATATGCCATGCCATCTTTACAGAGGTGCTTACCATGTATTTTTGTGACATTTGTGGTGACTAGCACAAGCTTGCAAAGTAGCATAATCGGTAATGCTGATTTCAGAGACTTAGAATTTCACCAAGTCCTTGTCCTAATTTTGTTGATATGTCATATGTTCATGTTGTTTCCTAGTGATCCGTGCCTCTTTTGAGGATGATAAGTAAGGATGATTTGTTAACATTGTGGTGCTATATCCATCCATGTCTTTTTTTGCATTTATGGAGCAGCCTAGCTTGAGTCAATCGAGCTCTACTTTTGCTATATCGTGAATCCTGGCAGATTGTTGACTTGTTAGCGATTTTTCCGAGGATGTTGCCATTGATCCGTGCATGCTATGTTGTTGTTCTTGCCATATCTAGCTTCTATGCCATGTATTCTTGATGGGTGTATGCTTAGTTTGTCATGCCATGCTGTGTAGTGAGTGCATCGAGCTTGTAAACATGCCTACTCGTTAACTGATTTGCATGCTCCAGTTTTTCACTAAGTCTGAGATCTGTTTATGTTTTTGCCATGTTCACATGCTTGCAATTGTATTTTCTGATCCCTTTTGGCTCAAGGTCACTAAGGGACTTTTGTTAAGTGCTTTGAGTAGCTTCATTCCATGCCTTGATTTGCCATGTTAAGTTCCTGTAGCATATAGTTTTCATGCTCTAAAGTGTGCTTCCTGATGATAAATTCCAGACTTGTGATAATTTCACTAAGTTTGAAACCTGTTATCATTTGCTCTTTTGCCATGCTTGTTTGAACCTGTTAGTGGATGAATTAGCCGTAGCTCAGTGTTCATCTTTTGTCAAGCTTCATGAATGGATCCCTGCCATGTATTTTGTTGTCATGTTTGAGTGCTGTAGAATACCTATCTCGATGCATTTAGATGGCTACTTGCTGATTATCGCAGACCGGTGCCATATTTGTTTTGCTTGCCATTTCCAAACCGTGCATCCGATTCCGGTGATCTTTATATCGATTTCAACCAAAATCACCTCACCT
The DNA here is from genome assembly GCF_002162155.2 of Triticum dicoccoides. Taxonomy (NCBI): domain Eukaryota; kingdom Viridiplantae; phylum Streptophyta; class Magnoliopsida; order Poales; family Poaceae; genus Triticum; species Triticum dicoccoides. Next base: position 241,442,971 of record NC_041380.1, on the reverse strand, counting down.
TTCCAGTGGCACTCTTGGATTTCCATGTTGAGTCCAGGTTCAATCATTCTTTGTCAAATCTTGCATATGCATCACATACCGCATCCCGCACATCATACCATGTTTTCATCATGTTGCTTGAGCATTGCACGTGGTTGATTGTGTTCCCTTTTGCTTGTTGTCTTGTTTGGGTAGAGCCGGGAGATGAGTTCACGAATGAGGAGCCCATTGAGTTCGCTTACAAGGATCAAGTCAACTCTAACAACTTTGCAGGCAAGATGATCATACCCTCGAAATCACTTCTATCTTTACTTGCTAGATGCTCGCTCTTTTGCTATGCCTATGCTACGATGCCTACCACTTGCTTATCATGCCTCCCAAATTTCCTTGTCAAACCTCTAACCCTCCATGTCCTAGCAAAACATTGATTGGCTATGTTACCGCTTTGCTCAGCCCCTCTTATAGCATTGCTAGTTGCAGGTGAAGATTGGAGATCGTTCCTTGTTGGAACATTGTTTATTATTGGGATATCACCATATTACCTTGTTTATCTTAATGCACCTATATACTTGGTAAAGGGTGGAAGGCTCGACCTTTTGCCTAGTGTTTTGTTCCACTCTTGCCGCCCTAGTTTCCATCATATCGGTGTTATGTTCCCGGATTTTGCGTTCCTTACGCGGTTGGGTTATAATGGGAACCCCTTGACAGCTCGCCTTGAATAAAACTCTTCCAGCAATGCCCAACCTTGGTTTTACCTTTTTCCACCTAGTGTCTTTTTCCCTTGGGTTTCCGGAGCCCGAGGGTCATCTTTATTTAAACCCCCCGGGCCAGTGCTCCTCTGAGTGTTGGTCCAAACTAGAGCCCTGTGCAGCGCCCCCTCGGGGAAGCTCGAGGTTTGGTTTTAGTTGTATGGAGAGCTCATCTGAGTGTGCCGTGAGAACGAGATATGTGTAGCTCATATCGGGATTTGTCGACACATTCAGGCGGTGTTGTTGGACTTGTTCTACCATTGTCGAGGATGTCTTGTAAAACCGAGATGCCGAGTCTGATCGGAATGTCTCGGGAGAAGGAATGTCCTTCGTTGACCATGAGAGGTTGTGATGGGCTAAGTTGGGACTCCCCTGCAGGGATTTGAACTTTCGAAAGCCGTGCCCACAGTTATGGGCAGATGGGAATTTGTTAATGTCCAGTTGTAGATAACATGAAACTTAACTTAAATTAAATGAATCAACCGCGTGTGTAACCATGATGGTCTCTTCTCGGCGGAGTCCGGGAAGTGAACACGGTGTTAGAGTAATGCTTGACGTAGGTTGTTCTAGGATCACTTCTTGATCATAGTTGTTCGACCGTGCTTTTGCCTTCTCTTCTCGCCCTCTTTTGCGAATAGGTTAGCCACCATATATGCTAGTCGCTTGCTGCAGCTCCACATTATACCTTGCCTTACCTATAAGCTTAAATAGTCTTGATCGCGAGGGTGCGAGATTGCTAAGTCCCTGTGACTCACAGTTTACTTCCAAACCAGATGCGGGGACCGATGATACCGTTCCAGACGATGCGCTTGAGCTCAAGTGGGAGTTCGCTGAAGACTCTCACCATTACTATGTGTCTTTCCTAGATGATCAGTAGTGGTGCCCAGTTGGGGCGATCGGGGGCCGTGTCGCATGTGGGGGTTGATCTTTATTTTTGTACCATAGTCGGACCATGAGTGTATTGGATGATTGTAATGTCATTCATGTATTTGTGTGACGTGGCGAGTGTAAGCCAACTATGTATCCTTTCCCCTTTTATATATTTACATGGGTTGTTGTGAAGATTACCTTACTTGCGATATTGCTTTCAATGCGGTTATGCCTCTAAGTCGTGCTTCGACACGTAGGAGATATAGCCGCATCGAGAGCGTTACAGTTGCAGACTTCGACTCCAAGTCTTTTGGATTGCTTTCGGTCCAAGAAAGATCACCGCGAAGGTTTCATTCCGTTTGGACTCCGTTTTGTATTCCTTTTCTGCGGAACTCTAAAATAGGAAAAAAAAATGAAACTGGCACTGGGCCTCCGGTTAATAGGTTAGTCCCGAAAATCATATAAAGGAACATATTAAAGCCCATTAAACATCCAAAACAGATAATATAATAGCATGGAATAATGAAAAATTATAGATATGTTGGAGATGTATCAAGCATCCCCAAGCTTAATTCTTGCTCGTCCTCGAGTAGGTAAATCATAAAAACAGAATTTTTGATGTGGAATGATACGTAACATAGTTATCAATGTAATTTTCTTTATTGTGGCATGAATGTTCAGATCCGAAAGATTCAAGACAAAAGTTTAATACTGACATAAAAATAATAATACTTCAAGCATACTAACAACGTAATCATGTCTTCTTGAAATAACATGGCCAAAGAAAGTTCATCCCTACAAAATGATATAGTTTGGCTATGTTCCATCTCCGTCACACAAAATATTCAGATCATGCACAACCCCGATGACAAGCCAGGCAATTGTTTCATACTCTAGTTTTCTCAAACTTTTTCAACTTTCACGCAATACATGAGCGTGAGCCATGGACATAGCACTATAGGTGGAATAGAGTGGTGGTTGTGGAGAAGACAAAAAGGAGGAAGATGGTCTCACATCAACTAGGCGTATTAATGGGCTATGGAGATGCCCAACAATAGATATCAATGTGAGTGAGTAGGGATTGCCATGCAACAGATGCACTAGAGCTATAAATGTATGAAAGCTCAATAAGAAACTAAGTGGGTGTGCATCCCACTTGCTTGCTCACAAAGACCTAGGGCATTTTGAGGAAGCCCATTATTGGAATATACAAGCCAAGTTCTATAACAAAAATTCCCACTAGTATATGAAAGTGACAAAATAAGAGACTCTCTATGAAGATCATGGTGCTACTTTGAAGCACAAATGTGGAAAAAGGATAGTAGCATTGTCCCTTCTCTCTTTTTTTGTTTGGCTTCTTTGGCCTCCTTTCTTTTTTCATTGGCTTCTTTGGCCTCTATTTTCTTCCTCACACGGGACAATGCTGTAATAATGACGATCATCACACTTCTATTTGTTTACAACTCAAGGATTACAACTCGATACTTAGAACAAAATATGACTCTATATGAATGCCTCCGACGGTGTACCGAGATGTGCAATGAATCAAGAGTGACATGTATGAAAAAATTATGAATGGTGGCTTTGCCACAAATACGATGTCAACTACATGATCATGCAAGGCAATATGACAATGATGGAGCGTGTCATAATAGACGGAACGATGGAAAGTTGCATGGCAATATATCTTGGAATGGCTATGGAAATGCCATAATAGGTAGGTATGGTGGCTGTTTTGAGGAAGGTAAATGGTGGGTTTATGGTACCGGCGAAAGTTGCGCAGTACTAGAGAGGCTAGCAACGGTGGAAGGATGAGAGTGCATATAATCCATGGACTCAAAATTAGTCATAAAGAACTCACCTACTTATTGCAAAAATCTACAAGTCACCAAAACCAAGCACTATGCGCATGCTCCTAGGGGGATAGATTGGTAGGAAAAGACCATCGCTCATCCCGGCTGCCACCTATAAGAAAGACAATCAAAGAAACACCTCATGCTACAAATTTGTTACACAACGGTTACCATACGTGCATGCTACGGACTTACAAACTTCAACACAAGTATTTCTCAAATTCACAATTAATCTACTAGCATGCCTCTAATATCACCATCCTCATGTCTCAAAACAATTATCAAGCATCAAACTTCTCATAGTATTCAACGCACTTTATATGAAAGTTTTTATTATACCCATCTTAGATGCCCATCATATTAGGACTTGTTTTATAGCCAAAGCAAATTACCATGATGTTCTAAAAGTCTCTCAAAATAATATAAGTGAATCATGAGAAATCAATAATTTATATAAAATAAAACCACCACCGTGCTCTAAAAAGATATAAGTGAAGCACTAGAGCAAAATTATCTAGCTCAAAAGATATAAGTGAAGCACATAGAGTATTCTAATAAATTCCGATTCATGCATGTCTATCCCAAAAGGTGTGTACAGCAAGGATGATTGTGCTAAACTAAAAAGAAAATACTCAAATCATACAAGACGCTCTAAACAAAACACATATCATGTGGTGAATAAAAATATAGCCTCAAGTAAAGTTACCGATAGACGAAGACGGAAGAGGGGATGCCTTCCGGGGCATCCCCAAGCTTAGGCTTTTGGTTGTCCTTGAATTTTACCTTGGGGTGCCTCGGGAATCCCCAAGCTTAGGATCTTGCCACTCCTTATTCCAAAGTCCATCAAATCTTTACCCAAAAATTTGAAAACTTCACAACACAAAACTTCAACAGAAAATCTCATGAGCTCCATTAGTATAAGAAAATAAACCACCTCTTTCAGGTACTGTAATGTACTCATTTTTTATTTATATTGGTGTTAAACCTACTGTATTACAACTTCTCTATGGTTCATACCCCCCGATACTACTCATAGATTCATCAAAATAAGCAAACAACATGCGAAAAACAGAATCTGTCAAAAATAGAACAGTCGGTAGCAATCTGGAGGTTTCAAATACTTATGTAACTCCAAAAATTCTGAAAAGTTAGGATGACCAGGATAAAAAGCATACTGATCTACTGCAGTTGAAATTGGTATTTTATCGCTCTCTGGTAAAAAATTATAATTATTTTCATGAGTGCATACTTTCTGTTTTTATCAGCATGATCAAACAGCAATCACCCAAGAAGATCCTAAAGGCTTTACTTGGCACAAACACTAATTAAAACATTAAAAACACAATCATAACAGAAGCTAGATGAATTATTTATTACTAAACAGGAACAAAAAGCAAAGAACAAAAATAAAATTGGGTTGCCTCCCAACAAGCGCTACCGTTTAACGCCCCTAGTTATGCATAAAAACAAGAATAGATCTATGTATTGTCATCTTTGATATGCAATCCATAAGTGGCTCTCATAGATCTATGAAATCTAATATTTCCTTTCTTCATGTCAATAATTGCACCAATCGTACTAAGGAAAGCTCTACCAACAATAATAGGACATGTAGGATTGCAATCTATATCAAGAACCATGAAATCTACTGGCACATAATTCCTATTTGCAACAATAAGAACATCATTAATACTTCCCATAGGTTTCTTAGTGGTGGAATCCGCAAGATGCAAATTTAAAGAACAATCATCAAATTCACGGAAACCTAGCACATCACACAAAGTTTTTGGAATCGTGGAAACACTAGCACCCAAATCACACAAAACATAGCATTCATAATATTTAATCTTATTATAAAGTTTCTAGGGATAGAAACTTCTAGTTCAAGCTTTTCTTCATAGGATTGCATTAAAGCATCAACGATATGTTTAGTAAAAGCTTTATTTTGGCTATAAGCATGAGGAGAATTTAACACAGATTGCAACAAGGAAATACAATCTATCAAAGAGCAATTATCATAATTAGGTTCATTGAAATCCAAAATAGTGGGTTCATGGCTATGTAAAGTTTTAACCTCTTCAATCCCACTTTTATTAATTTTTGCATCAAGATCTAAAAACTCCTAATCATTGGGACACCTTTTAACTAAAGTTGACTCATCTCCAGTCCCATCTTTATCAAGATTAAAATTGGAAAACAAAGATTTAATAGGATTCACATCAATCACTTTTAGATCTTCATCATTATTATCATGAAAACTAGAAGAACACGCTTTCACAAAGCAATCTTTTTTAGCACGCATCCTAGCGGTTCTTTCTTTGCACTCATCAATGGAAACTCTCATGGATTTGAGAGATGATGTCATGCTTAGGTGGAATAGATCTAAGTTTCAAGGAATCAACATCAAGAGAAATTCTATCCACGTTCCTAGCCAACTCATCAATCTTAAGCAATTTTTCTTCAACCAAAGTATTGAAATTCTTTTGCGAACTCATAAATACTTTAACACTAATCACAAAATCAGAGGGCATCTTATTAAAATTTCCATAAGATTTGTTGTAGGAATTACCATAATTATTAGAGGAATTATTAGGAAATGGCCTAGAATTGAAGTTTCCTCTATATGCGTTGTTACCAAAATTGTTCCTACCAACAAAATTCACATCCATAGATTCATTATTATTCTCAATCAAAGTGGACAAAGGCATATCATTAGGATGGTAAGAAACACTTTTATTAGCGAACAATTTCATAAGTTCATCCATCTTTCCACTCAAAAGATTAATCTCTTCAATCGCATGAACTTTTTTACTAGTGGATCTTTCGGTGTGCCATTGAGAATAATTAACCATAATATTGTCTAGGAGTTTAGTAGCTTCTCCTAAAGTGATTTCCATAAAAGTGCCTCCCATGGCCGAATCTAAAAGATTTCTAGAAGCAAAATTCAATCCAGCATAAAAAATTTGTATAACCATCCACAAATTCAAACCATGTGTAGGGCAATTACATATCATTAATTTCATCCTCTCCCAAGATTGTGCAACATGCTCATGATCAAGTTGATTAAAATTCATAACATCGTTCCTAAGAGAGATGACCTTAGCGGGAGGAAAATACTTAGAGATAAAAGCATCTTTGCACTTATTCCATGAATCAATACTATTTTTAGGCAAAGAAGAGAACCAAGTTTTAGCACGATCTCTAAGAGAAAACAGAAATAGCTTCAATTTAACAATATCATTATCCACATATTTCTTCTTTTGCATATCACACAAATCAATAAAGTTGTTTAGATGGGTAGCGGCATCTTCACTAGGAAGGCTAGAAAATTGATCTTTCATAACAAGATTTAACAAAGCGATATTAATTTCACAAGATTCAGCATCGGTAGTAGGAGCAATCGGAGTGCTAATAAAATCATTGTTCTTGGTATTGAAAAAGTCACACAATTTAGTATTATCTTGAGCCATCGTGACAAACAATCAATACAACACACAAGCACACAAGAAGCAAGCAAAAAGAGACGAGCGGAAGAAGAGGCAAAGGTTTTCAAAAATCATTTTAGAAGTGGGGGGGGGGAGGAAAACGAGAGGCGAATGGCAAATAATATAATGCGAGAGAGAAGAGTTTATGATGGGTGCTTGGTATGTCTTGACTTGGCGTAGATCTCCTTAGCAACGGTGCTAGAAATCCTTCTTGCTACATCTTGAGCATGTGTTGGTTTTCCCTTGAAGAGGAAAGGGGGATGCAGGAAAGTAGTGTAAGTATTTCCCTCAGTTTTGAGAACCAATGTATCAATTCAGTAGGAGACAACTCACAAGTCACCTAGTACCAGCACAAACAATCAAGAACCTTGCAACCAACATGATAAAGGGGTTGTCAATCCCTTCACGGTTACTCGCAAAAAGTGAGATCTAATAAAGATAGCTAAGTAAATATTTTTGGTATTTTTGTTGTATAGATTGGAAAGTAAAGATTGCAAAATAGTAAACGAGATGCGATGTAATTAAAAGAGATGCAATATAATAAGTAAGAGGCCTGGGGGCCATAGGTTTCACTAGTGGCTTCTCTCAAGATAGCATGTATTACGGTGGGTGAACAAATTATTGCCGAGTAATTGATAGAAAAGCGCATAGTTATGAAGATATCTAAGGCAATGATCATGAATATAGGCATCACGTCTGTGTCAAGTAGATCGAAATGATTCTGCCTCTACTACTAGTACTCCACACATCGACCGCTATCCAGCATGCATCTAGAGTATTAAGTTCATAAGAATAGAGTAACGCATTAAGCAAGATGACATGATGTAGAGGGATAAACTCAAACAATATGATATAAACCCCATCTTTTTATCCTTGATGGCAACAATACAATACGTGCCTTGCTGCCCCTACTGTCACTGGGAAAGGACACTACAAGATTGAACCCAAAGCTAAGCACTTCTCCCATTGTAAGAAAGATCAATCTAGTAGGCCAAACAAAACCGATAATTCAAAGAGACTTGAAAAGATATCAAATCATGCATATAAGAATTCAGAGAAGAACCAAATAATATTCATAGATAATCTTGTTCATAAACCCACAATTCATCGGATCTTGGCAACCACACCGCAAAAGAGTATTACATCGAATAGATCTCCAAGAACATCGAGGAAAACTTTGTATTGAGAATCAAAGAGAGAGGAGAAGCCATCTAGCTAGTAACTATGGACCCGAAGGTCTGTGGTAAACTACTCACGCTTCATCGAAGAGGGAATGGTGTCGATGTAGAAGCCCTCTGTGACCGATTCCCCCTCCGGCAGATCGTCAGAAGAGGCCCCAAGATGGGATCTCACGGGCACAAAAGTTTGAAGTGGTGGAGAAGTGGTTTCGTGGCTCTCTACGATTGATCTAGGGTATAAGAGTATATATAGGCGAAAGAAGTACATCAGTGGAGCTATGAGGGGCCCACGAGGGTGGGGGCGCGCCCTCCTGCCTCGTGGAGTTCCAGACTTTGACTCCAAGTCTTCTGGATTGCTTTCGGTCCAAGAAAGATCATCGTGAAGGTTTCATTCCGTTTGGACTCCGTTTGGTATTCCTTTTATGCGAAACTCTAAAATAGGCAAAAACAGAAACTTGCACTGGGCCTCCGGTTAATAGGTTAGTCCCAAAAATAATATAAAAGCGCGTATTAAAGCCCATTGAACATCCAAAACAGATAATATAATAGCATGGGATAATCAAAAATTATAGATACATTGGAGACGTATCAACCATTTGGTGGGCTCCAGATTTATGTCCTTTCGATTCTGTGATGGAAATGTCGGATGTACGGGGGAGGTCGGTCATCCGGTCACTTGGGTGTATGAGACGTTTGGTCCGGACCGGTCATTCGGTCGCTGTTGCACTCGTTGTCTGGGTCTTTGGGCTGACTGATGTCCCAGGTGTCAGACGTTCGTTAAGGGCCGGTCGTTCGGTGGCTGTGGCATTTTGTCAGCCCTTCCTCTTAGTGCTCTCACTTGTCATCCTCGTGATCTTGTCCATTGGATGCAGTTCCTCCGTGGTTTTCCTCCAAGTACTTGATCACACACAAGGTCTCCGCTTGAGGTAGTAGTCATGTCTCACATGTGGAATGTGTAAGGAGAGGAGCGAGTTCACCTTAGATTCGATAGCACTTGCTCGAGCTGTTGTCATTGGTCCATGTGGTGTCATGGGAGATGAAGGTAGGTCCATGTGGTGTCATTGACAGGGAGCTGATGCACGATGTTCGCGGCCAAGTACCCTGCTTCCTAGAGTTCCTTGACGTTCCTCTCCGTGACGGAGGAAGCCATCCACTTGCCCTGCGAGCCAGATCCGGTCATGCCTGGAAGGGTCGGGCAGTGGGAAAGGTTGAAGCTTGGGCACTGAAGCTCGAGGATGGGAAGGCTGAGGAAGGAAGAAGGCTTGGGGTAAAAATATGGATCTTTATCCGCTTATAGAGGTAGTGAATATCGAACTCACCCCCCCACCCCACTAGCCTTAAATCTTGCCTATTCCCAAGGAGTCGTGCGCATGGCACGGTTGGATTACCCAAACCCGTATTGATGAAAATCCCGCAATAAGGGGGCATGATCTCTGTTTTGAAAAGACGTGTCAATAGAGGTTGTGCCTCGAAACACAAAGCGGGAAGCCGGAAAAATGGTTCAAAATAATAAAAAGGCCAGACGTGATGTTTCGCCAGAAAAGATGTCAGTAGATATGCCTTATTGAGTACTGTACCCATATGGTTGAGGGTTGTGACTATTGTATAGAGCCGGATATAGTTCTCTTGTTCAGAAGACTGCTTTGTATGCGGAGAAGGAACCTGCCTTGCAATGCCGAAGCCAATCTGCGTGCCGAACACATCGTTATTGAAGACTGGTTCAGGGGCTACTGAGGGAGTCCTGGACTAAGGGGTCCTCGAGTGTCCGGGCTATTTGATATGGGCCGGACTGATGGGCCGTGAAGATACAATGTTGAAGACCTTCCCCGTGTCCGGGTAGGACTCTCTTATGTGTGGATGGCAAGCTTAATGTCTGGATGTATAATTTCCTTTCTCTGCAAACCGACTTTGTACAACCCTAGGCCCCTCCGGTGTCTATATAAATCGGAGGGTTTAGTGCGTAGAGGTCATGAGAATTCATACAGGCTAGACATCTAGGGTTTAGCCATTACGATCTCAAGGTAGATCAACTCTTGTAACCCCTATACTCATCAAATACAGTAAAGCATGACATAGGGTTTTACCTCCATTAAGAGGGCCCGAACCTGGCTAAACATTGTGTCCCCTTGTCTCCTGTTACCTTCGATCCTTAGACGCACAGTTCGGGACCCCCTACCCGAGAATAGTCGGTTTTGACACCGACATTGGTGCTTTCATTGAGAGTTCCACTGTGCTGTCAACAGAAGGTTCGATGGCTTGTTCGATCGTCAACAACGATGCCGTTTCCGGGGAAACTTTCCTCCCCGACCAGATTTTTCTGTTCGACGGCTTCGTTCTGCGTGCCAACTCGATTCGTCACCTCGAACGGATTGACATCTACGCCCCTGGTCATCAGATCAGTTTCGGGAACCTAAATTATGTCGCTAATATCCAAGGAGACTTGATCTTCAAAGGGTTCGCGGCACTGAACACCGCTCTGGCCTTAGATCCGGAGCAAACTGTTGGGTCCGAAGATGGGAGTTTGAAGCCCGCTGGACTCTCAGCTATGAAACTCACAATAGGGGATCCGGAGCCGACTTTGTCTTCGGCTAGCTCGGAGTCAAGCGGGTTCCCCCTATTATGGAAAGGCCGGACTCGCCCCCGGACTCTAGCTCCGAACTCTGGAAGCTCGTGCCCAGCAATCGTGGCCAAGAGGCCTTTGCCCTTGCTAGCCCCACGGACTCTCGTTTCCCTGTCCAGCCCTCGCTCTTAAACGAGGCTCTAGACTTAATGCGTTCCCTCGCCATTATAGAGGAATCGCCTCCGAATTATGCCCAGCCCAGACTAGGGGCTGAGAGCAGGGAATTTTACATCCCACCCACCACCCACTTCATAACCACCGTCGAGGACTTAACCGGCATGCTGGATTACAGGATCGAAGACATCGATGGCATGGACGACGATGCCGGAGACGCACGAGGCCAAGACCCGCAGTTTACCGGACGTTGGACGGCCACCTCCACATGCGACGTGTATATGGTGGATACACCCAAAGAGGATGACGGTGCAGACAAGAAGGATCCGGTGGAGGACAAACCCAATGAGGCACCATCGAAGCATCGACACCAGCGATGCCGCTCAAAATCACGTCGTGGCAAAGAGAGTAACACTGGCACCGGAGAAGATAACACTCCAGAGGAAGCCAAAGACCCTGAAGCCCCCGTCAAGCCCACATCCGAACATGATGATGTGGAGGAGGGGCAAGTTAACCCCGACGATCCGGTCGAGAACAAGGATTCGGAAGACAGTAACTATCTATCGCTCTCCGAGGATGATATCAGCCTCGGCAACAAAGATTTCATCATGCCAGAGGAACCCCTCGAGCAGGAGCGCTTTAAGCACCAACTAATTGCCACTGCAAGAAGCCTTAAAAAGCAGCGGCAACGACTGCAAGCCGAAAAGGATACACTCAATGACAGATGGACCTAGATCCTAGCTGCCGAAGAATATGGCCTACAATGCCCAACAAAGAGTTATCCAAAGCATCAGCTACTGCCACAATTCGACGACGAGGCCTTTGAGCCAATCCCGTCGAAACATGACCGCGCTGATGAACCAGACCGGCCACCGCATGGGCGAGATAAAGCGGCCACCTATGCTGAACACCAACCTGCACCACCTCGCCGTAAGGGCAGAGAGACAGCAGCCCCAGGATACACCTACGACTTATGGCAAGACCTGAGCAATAGAGTAGGCCAAACAAGATCAATCTATGGATCAAGGGGGCACACCCCAATGCGAGAAGACGACCGTCAGGCTTGGCGCGATGGGCATAACCTCACCAGGGCCGAAAACTGCATACGGATGTCATCCAAACTCCATCATGACATTGCCTGATACAGAGGCGCCACACACCCCTTATGCTTTACCGACGAAGTAGTGTCGCACCAGTTCCTAGAAGGGTTTAAACCCGTAAACATCGAATCATACGATGGCACGACAGATCCCGCAGTATGGATTGAAGATTTCCCTCTCCACATCCACATGGCCCACGACGATGATCTCCACGCCATCAAATACCTTCCCTTAAAACTGAAAGGACCAACACGACACTGGCTAAATACCCTCCCAGAGAACTCTATTGGTAGCTGGGAAGATTTGGAAGATGCCTTTAGAGACAACTTCCAAGGTACCTATGTCCGGCCTCCGGACGCCGATGATCTCAGTCACATAGTCCAGCAACCCAGAGAGTCAGCCCGCAAACTATGGACTAGGTTCTTAATTAAAAATAACCAAATTGTCGATTGTCCGGACGCTGAAGCACTCGCGGCCTTCAAGCACAGCGTTCATGACGAGTGGCTCGCCCAACACCTCGGCCAAGAAAAGCCAAAGTCCATGGCAGCTCTCACCGCACTCATGACCTGCTTTTGCACGGGAGAAGATAGTTGGCTAGCTTGTAGAAGCAACAGCACCAGAGACCCTGGCACCTCCGAAGCCAGAGATGGCAACGGCAGGCCACGACGCAACAAACACAATCGTCGAAGCAACAATGAAGGTATCGAAGACACGACGGTCAACGCCAGATTCAGTGGCTCTAAACCCGGCCAGTCGAAGAAGCCATTCAAAGGAAACAAAGATGGTCTATCTAGTTTGGACAGAATACTAGATCGGCCTTGCCAGATCCATGGCACCCTTGACAAGCCTACTAATCATACCAACCGAAATTGTTGGGTCTTTAAACAAGCCGGTAAGCTAAAAATCGAACATAAGGGGAAAGGGCCGCCTAGCGAGGATGATGATGAGCCTCGCCCAACAAATACAGGGGGGCAAAAGAAATTCCCCCCTAAGGTAAAAACAGTGAATATGATCTATGTCACTCATATCCCTAAGTGGGAGCGCAAGCGTGCACTAAGGGACATTTACGCCATAGAGCCAGCCGCCCCAAAATTCAACCCATGGTTGGCCTGTCCGATCACTTTTGACCGCAGAGACCATCCGACCAGTATCCGTCATGGAGGTTCGGCATCATTGGTCCTCGATCCAATCATTGACGGATTCCATCTCACACGAGTCCTTATGGATGGCGGCAACGGTCTAAACCTACTTTATCAGGACACTGTCCGCAAAATGGGCATTGATCCATCAAGAATCAAGCCCACTAAAACCACCTTTAAAGGAGTAATACCTGGCGTAGAGGCCTGTTGCACAGGGTCAGTAACGCTGGAGGTAGTCTTCAGCTCACCGGATAACTTCCAAAGCAAAGATTTAATCTTCGACATCGTCCTCTTCTGCAGTGGTTATCATGCACTGCTCGGACGAACCGATTTTGCCGGCTTCAATGCAGTCCCACATTATGCCTATCTAAAGCTCAAGATGCCCGGACCATGCGGTGTTATAAGAGTCAATGGAAACATTGAGCGCTCCCTCCGTACTGAGGAGCATACCGCGGCCCTTGCAGCTGAGGTGCAGGGTGGCCTTATCAAGCCGAATACTTCATCAGCCATCAAGCCCCCGGACATTGTCAAAAGAGTCTGGTCTACCCTGCAGAATGACAGCCCGGTTCGTCCAGAACTAGATTAGCAATTTGACCTCCATCAGCACCCCCACTCAACCGTGGCATATGCACCGCGCGTACATAATTATGCACTAAAAATACCATGGGTAAGGACGGAGGCACAATAAGGACAAAATCCACAATACGGCTCGACCCTATTCGAACCTTCATGTTCTTCCTTTTTCTCCCTTTTTCCTTTATTTTTCAGGTTCTTCAAAACCCAAATCAATTTTCGATGATACCAAGGCCCCTTTTTCCAGGCCCCTTATGTATACTCGATCATTGATCCTCTCAAAGGATCCTACACCAAGGTGAAAAGTGGCAGAGATGCGCGGCAGGGTGAACAAAGGATCTTCAAGACCACCCTTTCTTTTTTAGGACCTATATACAACTTTCCCTCGTTCTCAAATTCTGGGCATGTAAAATAGCCTTAATGATTATGGCATTCTCTGTAAGAGCACGTTTGACATATCAATCAGATTATAGCGGAAACAGTTTTGTCCAAACTTATTCGGTATTGGTTTATTTCATAATCTGTATTCCGTCTTTACGATAGATTGACATATACACCTCAGCATAAAATTGCCAGGGGCTCTATCCGGCCACATATTTTTTTTTAAAAACCACAAGTCCGAACACTTTTTCAGTACATTTCGGCGTCCCGAATACCACATTATATGCATCGACTCCGAATCATGTCTTTGGTCAATAGTTCGGTTGCCCGGCTCCAGTGCTTACCACCTTACATTCCGCTTGTTCGGCTAAGGTAGTAAAGGGAGAACTACTGCGATTGTGTTTCTGGCTCGTCCGGTCAAACACCTCAGTAGAGAAAGCCGAAAACTGACTGCCATGATATGGCGAGAGCTGGTCAGCGGTTCGGTGACTTGCTAAATCTTTTGTGATTTTTTCTTGTATTATACGAAGGACTGGCCTCTACCTGGTCACGCGCCTAAAAGGATCCAAGTTCGGATAGCTGAACAAACACCAGAGGCTTACCTATAGTCCCATTGTCAAACTCCTATGTCTAAGTGAGAGTGATAAAGTCGCATCGTTCGATTGCCTAGTTTGGCGCACGATCACCTCCTTTATGGACCAAGACGTTGGGTCAAGAGTTTTCAAGTGCTATAACGAACACCCCCGTAGTATCTATGTGGGGGTTGAATCCGACGACTGGTAAACTTTCAGATACAAAAGATGGCCGCACAGGAGGAAAATAATTGCAGATAAAAAGCACAAGTATATTACAAAGACCTTGCTTCATAATACAAAGTCTGGGTAGCTCAAATACATCCATTCAAACATAACATCCTTCGATCATTGACCCTCTATTAAGCGGGCACCCTCCTGGACATCCTCGAAGTATCTCTCCAGCTTGCGGTAGTCCTTGACCTCGGGTGGACTCTCAACGGCCACGGCGGTAGCCTTCATTTTGGCCCAGTGCATCTTGCCGCGGGGCAAAGGCCATCCGCGTTCCCTCTATGCACACCAAGCGCTTGATAGCTTCAACTTGGGGCAGGGCATCATCGAGTCGCTTGACCAAGCCGAAGTAACCGCGGAATGGGTCCGGCTGGCCATAGCCGGACTATGATGTCCTTCATGGCCAAAGCGGACATCCTATGCAGGTCTGCCAACTGCATCATCTGGTTGTTTAGCAGTGCTGGCCTTTCTGGTGCCAGGTACTGGGACCAAAAGAGCTTCTCCGTGGTGTCTCCCTACTGAGACCGGAAGAATTGCGCGGCATCTGCCGCACTCCTCGGGAGATCCGCAAAGGTGTCTGGAGAACTCCATAGTCGATTAAGCAAGGCATATCTCCAACCGCCGAATATACTCTGTAAAAGAAAGAGCTTACCAGCCGCTATCTGTCCGGCTTGCTTGATCTCCTCGTGAGCCAACCGAGATTCGATCCGCGCCTCCTTGGCCTCCTAAAGAGACTTGGTGAGATCGTCCGCTTGGGCCTTGTTCTTCTCCTCCAAGGTATCACACTTGTTGGCGGCATCTTGGAGCTCCTGTTCCACTTCTTTCACCCGCTCCTCATACTTGCGGGGGGTGAACTTATCGGCCTCTAAATCCGCAGCCGCTTTGTCAGCGGCTGCTTGGCTTAGCCGCGCCTGCTCCTTGGCTTGGGCAAGGGCGCTCTTTAAGTTCTCGACCTCGGCCGCACTACCTGCAAATATGATCAAGACAACATAGGATATTAGACCCGGAATGGACATATTACTCTAGGTGTGTAAACAATTTTTTTTTCCAAACACACCTTGCACCTCATCGAACCGCTTGTTGATGCGGATGACGTCCTGATCGGACTGCTCCAGCTTCCACTTGAGCTCAGATACTTCGGCGGCCAGGGCGGTTGCCGCCAACAGCGATGCCTGTTTATGGAAACAGTGGATGGCAAGCTTAATGTCCGTATGTATAATTTCCTTTCTCTGTAAACCGACTCTGTACAACCCTAGGCCCCTCCTATGTCTATATAAACTAGACGGTTTAGTCCGTAGAGGTCATGATAATTCATACAGGCTAGACATCTAGGGTTTAGCCATTACGATCTCGAGGTAGATCAACTCTTGTAACCCCTATACTCATCAAATACAATAAAGCAGGACGCAGTGTTTTACCTCCATTAAGAGGGCCCGAACCTGGGTAAACATTGCGTCCTCTTGTCTCCTGTTACCTTCGATCCTAAGACGCACAGTTCGGGACCCCTACCCGAGATCAGTCGGTTTTGACACCGAGACCCCCCCCCCCTTGGGAAAGACCCGACCTCAGATCGAAAACCTCATCACCATGGTAGAAAGAGAGATCCTTGATGTTGAAGGCGTCGCTCATCTTGTACTTGTCGCGTAGTATGTCAATCTCGTAGGCATTGTTGTTGTATCATGCGATCACCTTGAAGGGTCCGTCTGTAACGCCCTCGATGCGACTATATCTCCCACGTGTCGAGGCACGACTTAGAGGCATAATCGCATTGAAGGCATATGTCGCAAGTGAGGTAATCTTCACACAACCCATGTAATATAATAAGGGAAAGAGATTACATAGTTGGCTTACAATCGCCACTTCACACAATTATATGAATAAAGCATTACATCATCCAGATACAATCAAGGTCCGGCTACGGAACCCAAAACAAAAGAAGAACCCCAAATGCGACAAAGGTCCCCGATCGATCCCAACTGGGCTCCACTACTAATCAACTAGAACGAAACAACATAAAGGACAAGATCTTCATAGAGCTCCTCCTTGAGCTTGGTTGCGTCATCTGCAAGGACTCATCGGCACCTGCAAGCTGGTTTTGGAAGTATCTGTGAGCCACGGGGACTCAGCAATCTCGCATCCTCGCGATCAAGACTATTTAAGCTTATGGGTAAGGTAAAGGTATGAGGTGGAGCTACAGCAAGCGACTAGCATATATGGTGGCTAACATACGCAAATGAGAGCGAGAAGAGAAGGCAAAGCACGGTCGATAAAAGTATGATCAAGAAGTGATCCTATAACAACCTACGTCGAGCATAACTCCAACAACCGTGTTCACTTCTCGGACCCCGCCGGAAAGAGACCATCATGGTTACACACGCGGTTGATTCATTTTAATTAAGGTCTACTTTAGGTTTCTACAACCGGACGTTAACAAATTCCCATCTGCCCATAACCGCGGGCACGACTTTCGAAAGTTGAAATCCTTGCAGGGGTGTCCCAACTTAGCCCATGACAAGCTCTCACGGTCAAAGAAGGAATAGACCTCCTCCCGAGACATTCCGATCAGACTCGGTATCCCGGTAAAACAAGACATTTCGATAGGGTAAAACTAAACCAGCAACACCGCCCGAATGTGCCGACAAATCCCGATAGGAGCTGCACATATCTCTTTCTCAGGGCACACTCAGATGAGCTCTCCATACAACTAAAACCAAACCTCGAGTTTCCCCAAGGGGGCGCTGCACAGGACTCTAGTTCGGACCAACACTCAGAGGAGCAC
>NC_041380.1:241394686-241425128 GCF_002162155.2 Triticum dicoccoides | reverse complement strand
GGGCTCGCGAAAACCCAAGGGAAGGTGGTAGGTTGTTAGTGCAAATGGTAAAACCAAGGTTGGGCATTGCTGGAGGAGCTTTACTTAAGGCGAACTGTCAAGGGGTTCCCATTATAGCCCAACCGCGTAAGGGACACAAAATCCGGGAACATAACACCGATATGACGGAAACTAGGGCGACAAGAGTGGAACAAAACACCAGGCATAGGGCCGAGCCTTCCACCCTTTACCAAGTATATAGATGCATTAATTAAATAAGATATATAGTGATATCCCAACAAGTAAACATGTTCCAACAAGGAACAACATCTCCATGTTCCTACAAGGAACAAACTTCAATCTTCACCTGCAACTAACAACGCTATAAGAGGGGCTGAACAAAGCGGTAACATAGCCAATCAACGGTTTGCTAGGACAAGGTGGGTTAGAGGCTTGGTTCATCAATATAGGAGGCATGATAAGCAAGTGGTAGGCATCGCAGCATAGGCATAGCAAAAGAGCGAGCAACTAAGCAAGCAAAGATAGAAGTGATTTCGAGGGTATGACCATCTTGCCTGAAATCCCGCAAGGAAGAAGAACGAGTCCATGAAGAAGACAAACGGACGTAGTCGAACGGGTCCACCGACTGACCTTACACGTATGCTTACGTGAGACTGGTTCCACCGACTGACATGCACTAGTTGCATAAGGTGGTTGGCGGGTGTCTGTCTCTCCCACTTTAGTCGGATCGGATTCGATGAACAGGGTCCTTATGAAGGGTAAATAGAAATTGGCAATTCATGTTGTGGTTTTGGCGTAGGTAAGAAACGTTCTTGCTAGAAACCTATAACAGCCACGTAAAAACTTGCAACAACAATTAGAGGACGTCTAACTTGTTTTTTGCAGCAAGTGTTTTGTGATGTGATATGGCCAAAGGATGTGATGAATGATATATGTGATGTATGAGATGATCATGTTCTTGTAATAGGAGTCACGACTTGCATGTCGATGAGTATGACAACCGGCAGGATCCATAGGAGTTGTCTTTATTTATTTATGACCCGCGTGTCAAGATAAACGTCATGTAATTACTTTACTTTATTGCTAAAGCGTTAGCCATAGTAGTAGAAGTAATAGATGACGAGACAACTTCAAGAAGACACGATGATGGAGATCATGGTGTCATGCCGGTGACAACGATGATCATGGAGCCCCGAAGATGGGGACCAAAAGGTGCAAATGATATTGGCCATATCATGTCACTATTTGATTGCATGTGATGTTTATCCTGTTTTACATCTTATTTGCTTAGAACGACGGTAGCTTAAATAAGATGATCCCTCGTAATAATTTCAAGAAAGTGTCCCCCCTAACTGTGCACCGTTGCGAAGGTTCGTTGTTTCGAAGCACCACGTGATGATCGGGTGTGATAGATTCTAATGTTCGAACACAACGGGTGTAAGCCAGATTTACACATGCAATACACTTAGGTTGACTTGACGAGCCTACCATGTACATACATGTCCTTGGAACACGGAAGACCGAAAGGTCGAGCATGAGTCGTATAGAAGATACGATCAACATGAAGATGTTCACCGATGTTGGCTAGTCCGTCTCACGTGATGATCGGACACGGCCTAGTTAACTCGGATCATGTTTCACTTAGATGACTGGAGGGATGTCTATCTGAGTGGAAGTTCATTGAATAATTTGATTAGATGAACTTAATTATCATGAACTTAGTCTAAAATCTTTACAATATGTCTTGTAGATCAAATGGCCCACGTTGTCCTCAACTTCAACGCGTTCCTAGAGAAAACCAAGATGAAAGACGATGGCAGCAACTATACGGACTGGGTCTGGAACCTGAGGATCATCCTCATAGCTGCCAAGAAAGATTATGTCCTAGAAGCACCGCTAGGTGACGCACTTGTTCCAGAGAACCAAGATGTTATGAACGCTTGGCAGTCACGTGCTGATGATTACTCCCTCGTTCAGTGCGGCATGCTTTACAGCTTAGAACCGGGGCTCCAAAAGCGTTTTGAGAGACACGGAGCATATGAGATGTTCGAAGAGCTGAAAATGGTTTTTCAAGCTCATGCCCGGGTTGAGAGATATGAAGTCTCCGACAAGTTCTTCAGCTGTAAGATGGAGGAAAATAGTTCTGTCAGTGAGCACATACTCAAAATGTCTGGGTTGCATAACCGCTTGACTCAGCTCGGAGTTAATCTCCCGGATGACGCGGTCATTGACAGAATCCTTCAGTCGCTTCCACCAAGCTAAAAGAGCTTTGTGATGAACTTCAATATGCAGGGGCTGGAAAAGACCATTCCTGAGGTATATTCAATGCTGAAATCAGCGGAGGTAGAAATCAAAAAGGAACATCAAGTGTTGATGGTGAATAAAACCACTAAGTTCAAGAAAGGCAAGGGTAAAAAGAACTTCAAGAAGGACGGCAAGGGAGTTACCGCGCCCGGTAAGCAAGCTGCCGGGAAGAAGCCAAAGAATGGACCCAAGCCCGAGACTGAGTGTTTTTATTGCAAGGGAAGTGGTCACTGGAAGCGGAACTGCCCCAAATACTTAGCGGACAAGAAGGCCGGCAACACTAAAGGTATATGTGATATATATGTAATTGATGTGTACGTTACCAGTACTCGTAGTAGCTCCTGGGTATTTGATACCGGTGCAATTGCTCACATTTGTAACTCAAAGCAGGAGTTGCGGAATAAGCGGAGACTGGCGAAGGACGAGGTGACGATGCGCGTCGGGAATGGTTCCAAGGTCGATGTGATCGCCGTCGGCACGCTACCTCTACATTTACCTACGAGATTAGTTTTAAACCTCAATAATTGTTATTTAGTACCAGCTTTGAGCATGAACATTGTATCAGGATCTCGTTTAATTGGAAATTCGAGATGGCTACTCATTTAAATCCGAGAATAATGGTTGTTCTATTTATATGAGAGATATGTTTTATGGTCATGCTCCGATGGTGAATGGTTTATTCTTAAAGAATCTCGAGCGTAATGTTACACATATTCATAGTGTGAATACCAAAAGATGTAAAGTTGATAATGATAGTGCCACATACTTGTGGCACTGCCGCCTTGGTCACATAGGTGTCAAACGCATGAAGAAGCTCCATGCAGATGGACTTTTGGAGTCTCTTGATTACGAATCATTTGACATGTGCGAACCATGCCTCATGGGTAAAATGACCAAGACTCCGTTCTTAGGAACAATGGAGCGAGCAACCGACTTATTGGAAATCATACATACTGATGTGTGCGGTCCAATGAGTGTTGAGGCTCGCGGTGGCTATCGTTATGTTCTCACCCTCACTGATGACTTGAGTAGATATGGGTATGTCTACTTAATGAAACACAAGTCTGAGACCTTTGAAAAGTTCAAGGAATTTCAGAGTGAGGTTGAGAATCAACGTGACAAGAAAATCAAGTTCTTGCGATCAGATCATGGGGGAGAATACTTGAGTCACGAATTTGGCACACACTTAAGAAAATGTGGAATAGTTTCACAACTCACGCCGCCTGGAACACCTCAGTGTAATGGTGTGTCCGAACATCGTAATCGCACTCTATTGGATATGGTGCGATCTATGATGTCTCTTACCGATTTACCGCTGTCATTTTGGGGCTATGCTTTAGAGACTACCGCATTCACTTTAAATAGGGCTCCGTCAAAATCCGTTGAGACGACACCGTATAAATTATGGTTTGGGAAGAAACCTAAGCTGTCGTTTCTAAAAGTTTGGGGATGCGATGCTTATGTCAAGAAACTTCAACCTGAAAAGCTCGAACCCAAGTCAGAAAAATGCGTCTTCATAGGATACCCTAAAGAAACTGTTGGGTATACCTTCTACCTCAGATCCAAAGGCAAGATCTTTGTTGCCAAGAATGGGTCCTTTCTATAGAAAGAGTTTCTCTCGAAAGAAATAAGTGGGAGGAAAGTAGAACTTGATGAAGTATTACCTCTTGAAACGGTAAGTGGCGCAGCTCAAGAAAATGTTCCCGAGGTGCCTGCACCGACTAGAGAGGAAGTTAATGATGATGATCATGAAACTTCAGATCAAGTTACTACTGAACTTCGTAGGTCCACGAGGACACGTTCCGCACCAGAGTGGTACGGCAACCCTGTCCTGGAAATCATGTTGTTAGACAACGGTGAACCTTCGAACTATGAAGAAGCGATGGCGGGCCCGGATTCTGACAAATGGCTGGAAGCCATGAAATCCGAGATAGGATCCATGTATGAAAATGAAGTATGGACTTTGACTGACTTGCCCGTTGATTGGCGAGCCATAGAAAATAAATGGATCTTTAAGAAGACAGGCGCGGATGGTAACGTAACCATCTATAAAGCTCGGCTTGTTGTTAAGGGTTATCGACAAGTTCAAGGGGTTGACTACGATGAGACTTTCTCACCCGTAGCGAAGCTGAAGTCTGTCCGAATCATGTTAGCAATTGCCGCATTCTATGATTATGAGATATGGCAAATGGACGTCAAAATAGCATTCCTTAATGGTTTCCTTAAGGAAGAATTGTACATGATGCGGCCGGAAGATTTTGTTGATCCTAAGAATGCTGACAAGGTGTGCAAGCTCCAACGCTTGATTTATGGGCTGGTGCAAGCATCTTGGAGTTGGAACATTCGTTTTGATGAGATGATTAAAGCGTTTGGGTTTACGCAGACTTATAGAGAAGACTGCATTTACAAGAAAGTGAGTGGGAGCTCTGTAACATTTCTCATATTGTATGTGGATGACATACTGTTGATGGGAAATGATATAGAATTCTTGGAAAGCATAAATTCCTACTTGAACAAGTGTTTTTCAATGAAGGACCTTGGAGAAGCTGCTTATATATTAGGCATCAAGATCTATAGAGATAGATCGAGACGCCTCATTGGTCTTTCACAGAGTACGTACCTTGAAAAGATATTAAAGAAGTTCAAAATGGATCAGTCAAAGAAGGGGTTCTTGCCTGTATTGCAAGGTACGAGATTGAGCACGGCTCAATGCCCGACCACGGCAGAAGATAGAGAAAAAGATGAGTGTCTCCCCCTATGCCTCGGCCATAGGGTCTATCATGTATGCTATGCTGTGTACCAGACCTGATGTAAACCTTGCCGTAAGTTTGGTAGGAAGGTACCAAAGTAATCCCGGCATGGAACACTGGACAGTGATCAAGAATATCCTGAAGTACCTGAAAAGGACTAAGGATATGTTTCTCGTTTATGGAGGTGACAAAGAGCTCGTCGTAAAGGGTTACGTCGATGCTAGCTTCGACACAGATCTGGATGACTCTAAGTCACAAACCGGATACGTGTATGTTTTGAATGGTGGGGCAGTAAGCTGGTGAAGTTGCAAGCAAAGCGTTGTGGCGGGATCTACATGTGAAGCAGAGTACATGGCAGCCTTGGAGGCAGCACAAGAAGCAGTCTGGTGAAGGAGTTCATTACCGACCTAGGAGTCATACCCAATGCGTCGGGCCCGATGACTCTCTTCTGTGACAACACTGGAGCTCTTGCCCTTGCCAAGGAGCCCAGGTTTCACAGGAAGACCAGGCATATCAAGCGTCGCTTCAACTCCATTCGTGAAAGTGTTCAAAATGGAGACATAGAGATTTGTAAAGTACATACGGACCTGAATGTGGCAGATCCGTTGACTAAACCTCTCCCTAGAGCAAAACATGATCAGCACCAGAACTGCATGGGTGTTCGATTCATCACAATGTAACTAGACTATTGACTCTAGTGCAAGTGGGAGACTGTTGGAAATATGTCCTAGAGGCAATAATAAAATGGTTATTATTATATTTCTTTGTTCATGATAATTGTCTATTGTTCATGCTATAATTGTGTTATCCGGAAATCGTAATACATGTGTGAATACATAGACCACAACACGTCCCTAGTGAGCCTCTAGTTGACTAGCTCATTGATCAAAAGATAGTCATGGTTTCCTGACTATGGACATTGGATGTCATTGATAACGGGATCACATCATTAGGAGAATGATGTGATGGACAAGACCCAATCCTAAGCATAGCTCAAAGATAGTGTAGTTCGTTTGTTATAGCTTTTCCGAATGTCAAGTATCATTTCCTTAGACCATGAGATTGTGCAACTCCCGGATACTGTAGGAGTGCCTTGGGTGTGCCAAACGTCACAACGTAACTGGGTGACTATAAAGGTACATTACAGGTATCTCCGGAAGTGTCTTTTGGGTTGGCACGAATCGAGACTGGGATTTGTCACTCCGTATGACGGAGAGGTATCTCTGGGCCCACTCAGTAATGCATCATCATAATGAGCTCAATGTGACCAAGTAGTTGATCACGGGGTCATGCATTACGGCACGAGTAAAGTGACTTGCCGGTAACGAGATTGAACTAGGTATTGGGATACCGACGATCGAGTCTCGGGCAAGTAACGTACCGATTGACAAAAGGGAATTGTATACGGATTGATTGAATCCTCGACATCGTGGTTCATCCAATGAGATCATCGTGGAGCATGTGGGAGCCAACATGGGTATCTAGATCCCGCTGTTGGTTATTGACCGGAGAGGCATCTCGGTCATGTCTGCATGTCTACCGAACCCGTAGGGTCTACACACTTAAGGTTCGGTGACGCTAGGGTTGTAGAGATATTAGCATACATTAACTCGAAAGTTGTTCGGAGTCCCGGATGAGATCCCAGACGTCACGAGGAGTTCCGGAATGGTCCGGAGGTAAAGATTTATATATAGGAAGTCCAGTTTCGGCCATCGGGAATGTTTCGGGGGTCGCGGGTATTGTACCGGGACCACCAGAAGGGTCCCAGGGGTTCACCGGGTGGGGCCACCTATCCCGGAGGGCCCCATGGGCTGAAGTGGGAGGGGAACCAGCCCCTAGTGGGCTGGTGCGCCCCCCTGGGGCCTCCCCCTGCGCCTAGGGCTGGAAACCCTAGGGGTGGGGGGCGCCACCCTTGCCTTGGGGGGCAAGGCAACCCCTTGGCCACCGCCCCCCTAGGAGATTGGATCTCCTAGGGCCGGCGCCCCCCTAGGCACCCTATATATAGTGGGGGGGGGAGGGCAGCCGCACCCAAGCCCCTGGCCTCTCCCTCTCCCTCCCGTGACACTCCTCCGTCTCCCTGCGCTTGGCGAAGCCCTGCCGAGATCACCGTTGCTTCCACCACCACGCCGTCGTGCTGCTGGATCTTCATCAACCTCTCCTTCCCCCTTGCTGGATCAAGTTGGAGGAGACATCTTCCCAACCGTACGTGTGTTGAACGCGGAGGTGCCGTCCATTCGGCACTTGGTCATCGGTGATTTGGATCACGTCGAGTACGACTCCATCAACCCCGTTCTCTTGAACACTTCCGCGCGCGATCTACAAGGGTATGTAGATGCACTCCTCTCTCCCTCGTTGCTAGATGACTCCATAGATGGATCTTGGTGATGCGTAGAAAATTTTAAAATTTTGCTACGTTCCCCAACACACATGGTACGGGCTCTCTAGGTCAACCACCTCGAACCAAATGGTTTCGTGGTGGAAATGATCCTTGTCTCCGAAGAGGGCATCTATCTAGATCTTGCCGATTGGTGAGCAGGACAAGCCGGGAACAATGCCATGAAACACAGTCCGACTGGGTAGCAGCTGCTTCTCTTTGATCTTCAACTTCTCCAGGGTATCCCGGTAAAGGATGTTGATACTGCTGCCGCCATCTATCAGGATTCGGGAGAAACGAGCAACTCGCCTTTCTATTGCAAGGGTGGCATCCAAAACCAGGGCATAGGAGCCCGGGGAGGGCATTACTTCTGGGTGGTCGGCCCGGCTCCAGCTGATGGGCTTTTCAGACCAATGCATGGAGCAGTGGAAGCAACCGCATTTACTTTGCGGTGTTGCTGGCACCGGCTGTGCTTATCACTGGCCATGCTGGTGAAGACGACGTAAGCGCCATCTCTTCAGGGTAATCATCTTGGACTTGGACGACTACTCGACGGGCGGCCGGCTGCTGAGGAGGCGGAGCCGGTGGGCCAACAGGAGAAGGAGGCAGTCCTTCTCCCTTGGCGATGTGGACAAGCCAGTGACACTTCTGGGTCGTGTGGTTGGACGGCTTCGCGTCGTTGTGGAACTTGTAGGGGGCATCGAGAGTCTGCTCGAAGGAGAAAGCGGGCAACCAAGTCGACTTGCAACCTTTCTGACGCTTGGGGGATGGCTTCCCTTAGGGTTGTTGATCTTCAATAGTTGCCACCTGCTGGCTGGTGGAAGCCGGCTGGGGGGCTTTGCGATTATTGTCGTTCGACTTCTGGTGTCGACTGTTGTCTCTAGCCGGTGTTCGAGGAGCCGGGGGGAGCACCTTTCCAGAAGTGTCTAGCTGGAGCTCCGACTTCATGGAGGAGTCAGCCGTGGTGTATTTATCTGCTAGATCAGCAGCTCATCGAGGGTCGCCGGCTCATCGCAGATAAGCCGGTGCTTGAGTAAGGTGCCTTCTCGGCAACCGTCGGTGAAGTACTCGATAGCTTGGACCTCATGCACTGCTTCGCAGGAGTTGCACAGTTCTTCCCACCGCGTCAGGTAATAGCGGGTGGACTCATTGGGGCCTTGGACACACAGCGAGAGTTGGCGAGGCTTGGGAGGCCGCTTGTAGGTGTCGGTGAAGTTCTAGATAAACACCTCGGTGAAGTCTACCCAACTGTTGACGCTGTAGGGCTTGAGGTTGTTCAGCCATGTCCGAGCCGTGCCCTGGAGCATGAGCGGGACGTACTTCACGACAACATGCTTGTTACCGTTTGCTATGCTGACTGCTGTGGAATAATCCACCAGCCAATCCTCCAGCTTCACGGAGCCATTGTACTTGGGTGTGTCCCTTGGGAGTGAGAACCCCTTGGGCAAAGGCTCATCACGGATGAGGGGGCAAAAACAAGGCGGACCCATCGCGTCTTCTTCTTCTAGCGCCAGAGATCGAGCCAGCTGATCGATCCGGTGGGGGCGTCGTTCTCGCCGACTCCTTCTCGACGGCCCAGCCGGTCACCAAGAGTCGGATGATCAACATGCGGCGGGGAGGCGCACCTCTCCCTTCGAGGAGGCGGCGGTAATGGATCATCGTCCCATCGTTCGACTGCTCGAGGGCGGCCATCTTGGTTGCACTCGATGGTGATGCGAGTCCGGCTGCGATTGGCAACCAGTTCCTTGTCTCGTCTGTCGTGGGCGCCGCCAGTCGGCGTCCGGGAGGTCGCGCCATGCTCTTGGCAAGGGGGTGGGTTTTCAACCCGTTGGTGGAGCTCTTCAGCGTGACAGTCGGCTTCTTGCTGGGCAGCAGCCGCATCAATAAGATGCTGAACGCGCTCCGTCATATAGCGACGCTCGTCGCCCTCCAGGCGGTCCAGCTTATCTGCTGCCGCCTGGGCACCACTTATGTTCTCCATGGGCGTGGCGTAGACCGGGCGGTCCACTCCAAACATGCTGGCAATGGCTTCGCCTCGCTGCCTGACCGTGCCGGTGCGGCTGGGTCCAGCAGCAGTCAGCATGCCACCGACAGCGCGATAGACCTTGCGCTGGAAGGCTTCGGAGGCGGCGCATTGTGGACAACTTCTTGGCATTCTCCACAAGCGAGACACGGCAGGCTTCCGGCGTCTCGGCGTCCGCATCTGCGGCAATGGGCGTGGATAGGTCCTGCATTGCCGCTTGCAATGGGTCCTGGCCGGCTCCTCCGGAGCCCTCGGTGTGGCTGATGACAAGCACCTCCGTGATGGTGCTACTGCCGCTCTCTGCGCGTGGGAGCAGATCATCGATGACCACCATGTTGGTGCGGAAAGCATCAAGGGAGACCGTGTCGGAGTCGACAAATATCGGGTCGGTGGAGCCGATCGACTCCAAGTCGAAGGCCGGCTCGTTGGCGATGTGGAGCTGGTCGAGGAGGTTGACGAGGCAGCTCTCGAGGATGTCAGTGCCTGCGTCAGACACCAGCTCGTCGGAAAGGCGGACCTCGCCAACAAGGTCGGTGAGGCAGCTCGCTGCGCATGCGACCTCCACACCGTGGAGCGCATCGGCGCAAACGCCGTCTAGCGTGCCAGGCTAGCTACGGTCGTTGGGGAGGAAGAGGGTTCCCGTCCAGAACAGATCTCCAGACGACGATGCACCTAGCCCCAAGGTGGGCGCCAAATGTCGGGGGTATCGTGCAACATATGCCAAAGGATGGCTTATCATGGAGGGGGCTAATAAGATGTCACCGGTGCCAGAAAACGAGATGAGGCGAAGACATGCACGCCGACAGATCTTACCCAGGTTCAGGGATCTCCTAGGACATAGCACCCCTAGTCCTGCTCTGCGGGGTCTCCGCGTGATCACTAACTCAACAAGAGTGGCTACAAGGTGCTCCTTGAGCTGTTTCCCTAGAGGAGGAAGAAGAACAAGGGTAGCCCTTAACTTCCTCTCTATGTGTGTGTCCCCCTAAGAATCTGAACCCTTTGCATGGGTACCCTGGGGGGTTTATATAGGCCTACCCCCCAGGGGTACAATGGTAATCCGGCCGGGTGTGGGCCTTGGCCGTCAATCTCTCTCATGGTCGGCTTCTCTGCTGGCAGCTGGGGCCCGCCGACTGGTGGGCCCCGCCGGCTGTCTTGTACTTGGCCGATAGGCCGCACCTGCCGCTTGTGGGCCTTGCTGGCGGCTCATCACTGTAGCCATGCCTCTAATAACGCTTGCTTGGTTAGGGGAGGTGTGGCTATAGTCCCGCCGTCTAGTGGCCGTTCACCATAGCCACTCCCCATTTCTCCCGGCTAATAGTGCACAAACTCTTAAGAAGGGGAGGGACGCCTGCTGGAAGCCGGCCTCTCCCTTAGCCGTCTAGCCGAGCTCGCCGCCTTCTGGCTTTCCATGGGCCGATAGGGCCCGCCGCTCGCGGGCCGTACCAACAGCCCATCATGGGAGCTGGGTCCCTCCTGTCCTGAGTGATGTAATGGGCAGAGGGGCTACAGTGTTGCGCCGTGCGAGTGATCGCCAGCCGGTACAGTGCACTTTAGACATGACTCGCCCTGGATTCGAGGGTGGTAGGCTTCTCTGTAGCCACGCCTCGTCTTATCGCATTCATGGGGGCTCAGACTTTAAGGGTTTTGGGACCGCCTGCTAGAAGCCGGCCCTACTGGGGGGCCGCCTTCTAGGAGCCGACCCCTCTCGCAGCCGGCCGCTTGGACCAGCCGGCCACAAGAATGCGGCGGTCAATCTCTAAGGCCCGAGGGGCGCAATCGACCCTGATGTCTTGAAACGCCATGGGGAGCAGATGAGGCTACCCATGGCCAATAACTCCGACATTCTTCTCTTGCCCCATGCCTTCCGGGCTTTGCCGCATGTGGAATTTTAAATATCCGGAATATGTAAGACAAGTATTATCTGCGCCATTGTAAATTTGTCATTGTATTATCCGTTGCCATTTTATTTGTGGTCGTATTATCCGTTGCCATATGTGGAAATTTAAATTAGGGCAAAATACGAGTTGAAAACACGAACAAAGCAAATGCTGCCATGGGATCACAAGCAAACACCCTCCGTCCAGGTGCTTTAATTAACCCATTAATGGAGAAGTTGTGAGCTAGGCGGGCGGCGGCTGGTGCATGGAGGTCAAAGAGCTCGCTTCCCGGTGAGCATGGGCGGCCTTGCTGCTCGCACGTGTCCCGTCGAGCCTATGACTGCGAGGTGGACAGGATGCACGCGTCCCGTCGAGCCTGCACGGTGGACTTCTCACGCTCGTCCCGTCTAATGAAACAGCTGCACGCACGCCACCGAGTAAGGTTAAATTTTGACACGGTTAATATAATACAACCGTTTGCGATATTAACGTGTCAGCTTTTTGTTTTAAAAAGGACTTTGTTGGCTACTAATGTGTGCGCCTCTTCTCAAATTGGACGACTTTTTACCACGGCATATATGTGCCATGTCATGAAACCATGCCAAGTTTCATGTTTTTGGGTGAGTTCTTGATTTACTAGGATTTAAAAACCGAGATTCTCAATGTTTCAGGATGACGACAAGTTTGTAATTCATTCCCAGTCCTTAAATGAGACCTCAACATGCACCCAATGACACATGTACTATTTCCCACCCATTTTGCTTCACTGGAGCAAGTGCTTGTAGTTCAAATTTGAATTATGGACTACATTACACTGGTGCACGTCGGTGCTAAACAAACGGTTTTTAACCCCTTTCCGCGACGGCATTTGGAACCGTTGCTAAGTGAGTGTAGGCGATAGGGGGGGTCCTTCCCACACGACCCAGAAATCATCGGGGATAGGCCCTCCAGGGACACAGGCTAGGGCCGTGTGCGATCGGGCGAGGCATCGAAACCCAATCATTTCCGTAGGTATGTACATCCCACACGGTAATCTGAGAAAATTATTTCCGTAGGTATGTACATCCCACACGGTGAATCCCAAAAAAACATTTTTGTTCATATGTATATCACACACAGTCAATCCAAGGAATACATTTTCGTTCTTATGTACATCCCACATAGTCAATCCAGGGAAAACGTTTCCGTTCGTACGTACATCCCACACAGTTTTATGTGTAGGCTCATGTGTGAAAGGTGTAACTATCACACACGGTCTGCCTTGGTTAACTGTTTGCTTTTATGTAGCGATCTCACCTCAAACGGTCAAATCTCTGTGCATAAGTGTCATCACTGGATCGATAATGCTGACACACACAGTACTTGAAGGATTTATAATAGAGTGGCAATCACACACTTATTACATCGAATGTCTCAAAAGAGAACTTATTACAATAAATATGGCTTAAGGCCATCTAAATAAGATAACAGCGGAAGGCTTGGAAGATAAAGTGAGTCCATCAACTCCAACGGCATAGCTGAGTGCACGACAACGACCTAGCGCACCTTACTCTTCGTCTGAAAAGTCTGCGACATGATATGTTGTAGCCCAAAATGGGTCAGCACATGGAATAGGATGGCAAGATAACATAGTAGAGCAATGAAACAAGTGAAAGCTATCACTACATGCATATATGGCTGGTGGAGGCTCTATGGTTATAATGTTTTTGCGAAAAGCCAATTTTCCCTACAACAAAGGAATATATTTTATTTAACTATCATGGTAGTTGAAAAACATTGAGAATGGTAACCCCATCTCAATCCCAATTAAAAAGTAATTAACATCCCAACAAATTAATTTAGGGTGATGAGATCCACATGATAATCCAAGAACCAGATACTCAAGATGTCCATAACCAGGGACACGGCTGGCCATGATTAGTTTCTACACCCTCCAGAGGTTTGCGCACTTTTCCCCCACAAGACTCGGTCTCCTCCGTTGTATTTCTCGCACTTCATGGTACACCTACAATCCCCTACATCTGCTAGCCCATCATGGAAAGGTTTCCCACAACTTACTCAACTATGCCAGAGCCCATAATGGCTTGTGGCTGCACACGGAAGTTTCTATCATGAATAATCTTATGATCCCTTTGAGCCTGGGTGGCGAACGAAAAAGGACAGCACTGGTTTATCCCCAGGTGCCCGCAACCAATCCACCCAGATGTGTGTTTAAGTAGCCACCTTAAGTAAACCATTAATTAATAATCTAACATCTGTCATGGATACACTCAAACCCAATCCACGTCTATGAGCATAGCATGGCAATATAAGCATAACGTAGAAGTAACTCCCAGGGTTTAATAATAAAAAGGGTAATAGGTTCTACCTCATCATCTACTTCCCAAAACCCAGATGTTAAGAGATCCTGCTCATGTAATGTCTGAGGGTTGAGCTAATACATAAAAACTGGGTAATAAAGGGGTATGATCAAAGTGTTACTTGCCTTGTTGATGATCCGCAAAACCTAGTGACTCGTAGTAGCACGCTGCACACTCTGGGAATTCTAGCGCAAACAAATAATAGCATACATAAGCACTCAAGCAAATATGCAAGGGAAAAACACCAAATAAGAAGATCCAAACTGAAAGTTCAACTGAAGAGGTTCGATTTGCAAAAAGAATCGATCAAAACGGAGATACAAAACTGAAACTACGGTCAAAAAAACTTTGTAGACAAATCTGCTTGAAACCAAATTTTAAATTTGTCAAAACCTTGTTCAAGTTGATTAAACAGAAAGAGGGTTTCAAAACGAAGATTTTGGCGTTGGTTTCACTGGATTTGGACAAACGGTTAAGAAATGGTGAGGGTTTGAAGATCAGGGGTTAATCTATGATAAAAATAATCGCGGATAGGTCCCTGGCCGAAAAAAAAAAAAAAAAGAAAAGACTAAAGAACGAACGTTCGTTGTCTGAACCTAACCGGCGAACAACGTTCGTTAAAACGAATGATTGGACGAACGCCCGCTAAATAAATAAACCGATGAAAACCAATCTAAGAAAATAAACCGTGAAACTAAAAAAACAGGTTTAACCGAAGAAAAACTGACCGGTCAGCGGGCGGCAGTTTCCGGCGGGATCTGGTGGAGGCGGCGCTAGGCGAGGTGGCGGGGCGAGGCGGCGGGCGGCTGCAAGCGGCGCGGCGCTGCGACATCGGAGCGCTGCTGCTGCCGACGGAGCGGGGCGAGGTGGTGGCAAGGGGCGGCGGCGCTATATAAGAGGGAGGGATGGGGCCATCTTGGGGAAGGGACAGGCCGCGGCGGCGGGGGTAACCCAGACTCCGGCCGGAGTCCGGCTCGGTCACGCGGGCGAGCGGGAAGGCGGCGGCGCTGTGCTAGGCCGGCTGGGCCTTCGGCCCAGTTCGGTGCGGAACTTTTTTTAAAATGATTCCGCCGAGAAAAAAATCCTAAATAAAATAAAATAAAAATCTAGAAATGCCAAAACAAATTTTTGCCGTCTAAATAAAATCTTTAGGACTTAGTGGACATTTTCTTAGCCTAAAAATGCAATTTTGAAAAATGCATATTTTTCTAATTCAAATAAAATAGAATAAAATCCAAATAAAATAATTTATTTGATTTTAATAATTTTCCTCCAATATTTCATTTATTTTTGGAGAAGTCATTTTATCTCCACTCATATGTTTTTAATATTGGAAATATTATTTGGAGAGAAAATTAATTTAAACCAAAGTGATCCACTTTTCAATATTTGAGAAAACTCAAATATGAAAACAATAAAATCCCCAACTCTCTCCATGGGTCCTTGAGTTGCTTAGGATGTTTGGATCACAAAGCCAAAATGCAAATAAAATATGATATGCATATGATGACCTATGTATAACATTCCAAATTGGAAATTTGGGATGCTACAAACCTACCCCCCTGAAGGTGAATCTCGCCCTCGAGATTCGAGTTGGCTAGAAAATATGTGTGGGTGGTCGTTCCGTAGATCATCCTCTCATTCCCAGGTGGCTTCATCCTCGGTATGGTGGCTCCACTGAACTTTTGAAAACTTGATAACCTTACTGCGCGTGACTCGGCTGGCAAACTCGAGTATCTTGACTGGTTTCTCCTCATAGGTCAGATCACTATCCAACTGAATTGCTTCTAGGGGCACTGTATCTCTCAGAGGAATATCGTCCATCTCTGCATGTCACTTCTTCAACTGGGAAACGTGAAACACATCATGAACTCCTGACAGTCATTCGGGTAACTCCAGCTTGTATGCAACTTCTCCCATACGTTCCAAAACTCGGTATGGTCCTACAGATCTTGGGGCTAGCTTTCCCTTAACTCCAAAACGTTTAACTCCTCGCAGAGCTGGCGCACGAAGATATGCTCTGTCTCCGATTTCATAGACTACCTCCTTGCATTTTGAGTCTGCATAACTCTTCTGCCTAGACTGAGCTACCTTCAGTTTATCTCGAATCAACTTAACCTTCTCTTTGGACTCTTCGATCAAATCGGGTCCAAACAACTAATGGTCTCCAACTTCATCCCACATCAACGGTTTTCTACACCTTCTTCCATACAAAACTTCGAAAGGTGCCATCTTCAGACTGGCTTGGTAACTGTTGTTGTATGAGAACTGTGCGTAGGGTAAATTATCATCCCAACTGGATCCATAATCTAGTGCACAAGCCCTCAACATGTCCTCCAAAATCTGATTGACTCTCTCGGTCCGTCCATCTGTCTGCGGATGAAAAGTTGTACTAAACTCT
The DNA here is from genome assembly GCF_002162155.2 of Triticum dicoccoides. NCBI lineage: Eukaryota > Viridiplantae > Streptophyta > Magnoliopsida > Poales > Poaceae > Triticum > Triticum dicoccoides. The sequence goes on along the minus strand of NC_041380.1, from coordinate 241,409,039 downwards.
AGCCTGGTGCCCAAAGTCTGGTGCAGCTGGTGCCAAAACTTTGAAGTAAACTGTGTTCCCCTATCTGATACGATAGTCTTGGAACTCCATGCAGACATACGATCCTGGTCATATATATCTTCGCCAACTTCGCACTCGTATAGGTGGTTTTCACTGGGATAAAGTGAGCCACTTTGGTCAACCGATCCACTACTACCCACATAGAATCGTATCCCGGTCGGGTTCTGGGCAATCCGGTGGTGAAATCCATGCCAAGCTTGTCCCACTTCCATTCGGGAGTCGGCATAGGCTACAATAATCCTGCTGGCTTCTGATGTTCTGCCTTCACTCTCTGACATACATCACATATGGCTACATACTCGGCAATATCCTTCTTCATACCCGTCCAAAAGAAACGCTCCTTCAAATCCAAATACATCTTGGTGTTTCCGGGGTGTATCGAGTATGGCGAGTCATGAGCTTCCTGAAGTATCAACTTCCTGATCTCTACATTATTGGGCACATAGACACGATCCTCAAACCACAGGGTGTCGTGCTCATCCTCACGAAAACCCTTGGCTTTTCCTTTGCTCATATTCTCCTTTATCTCGGCAATTTCCTTATCATCCTTCCGAGCTTCTCGAATTTTTTCCCAATAATGTCGACTGAATTTCTAATGCGGCAACAAATCCTCTAGGGACTATCTCCAAACGCAGCTCCCTGAGATCTTCAGCTAACTCTGTTGGTAATCCTCCACTCATGAGGGTATTGGCATAACTCTTTCGGCTCAAAGCGTCTCCTACGACATTGGCCTTGCCTGGATGATAGTGCAACTTTATATCATAATCCTTTATAAGCACCAACCATCTCCTTTGCCTGAGATTCAACTCCTTTTGTGTGAAAATGTACTTCAAACTCTTATGATCCATGTACACGTCACAATGAGTCCCAATAAGGAAATGTCTCCAGGTCTTGAGCGCATGCACTACTGTTGCTAACTCCAAATCATGTGTGGCATAATTCAACTCATGCGGTCGAAGCTGACGTGAGGCATATGAAACAACTCTTCCGTCTTGCATAAGTACGCCTCCAAGTCCTAAGCGAGATGTGTCGCAATACACTTGGAAATCCTTGTGTATATCTGGCAGAATCAGCACTGGGGTTGTAACCAAACGTTTCTTCAACTCCTGGAGACTTGCCTCACATTCATCGGTCCATTTGAACTTGGTGTCCTTCTTCAACAACTCCGTCATAGGCTTCGCAATCTTAGAGAAATTCTCAATGAATCTCCGATAATATCCCGCGAGTCCAAGAAAACTGCAGATCTCTCCAACTGAGGTGGGTGCCAACCACTCAGTGAATGACTAAACCTTAGTAGGGCCTACTGCTATACCTTCTCCTGATATAACATGTCCAAGGAATCCAACTTCTTTCAACCAAAAGTCACATTTGCTGAACTTGGCGTATAACTGATGTTCCCTGAGCTTCTTGAGAACTAAACGCAAATGCTCCTTGTGTTCCTCTTCATTCTTTGAGTATACCAAAATATCATCAATGAACACCACGACAAACTTCTCCAAGAACTCCATGAACACCTTATTCATCATACTCATGAAATAGGCTGGGGTGTTAGTCAATCCAAATGACATAACCATATACTCATATAGCCCATACCTTGTGGTGAAGGCTGCCTTAGGTATATCCTGTTCTCGGATCTTCAGCTGGTGGTATCCTGATCGTAGATCGATCTTGGAGAATACTTTAGCTCCTTGCAGATGGTCGAACAAATCATTGAACATCGACAGTGGGTACTTGATCTTGATCGTCACTTCATTCAATGCACGATAATCAACAACCATTCTCAAAGATTTATCCATCTTCTCGACCAAGAGCACTGGGGCTCCCCGTGGTGACGAACTTCGGTGAATGTAACCTTTCTCCAATAACTCCTAAATATGTTTCTTAATCTCCTCCAAATCATTAGTGGGCATCCGGTATGGTCTCTTCGATATTGGTCCGGTGCCTGGCAACAACTCTATCAAAAACTCAATGTCTCGATCCAGTGGCATGCCTGGTAGTTCCTCTGGAAATACATCCGGGTAATCCTTCACTATAGGCACTTCCTCCTGAACAACTCCCATGAGGGAATTTACATGATTCCTCTTTGGTGTATGGCTGGATACATACTTAATCCTTTTTCCCTCCGGTGTGGTGAGCAGGATTGACTTACTGACGCAATCAATGTTTCCTCCATACATCGATAGCCAATCCATACCGAGTATCACATCCAATCCTTGTGATTCCAAAATTATTAAGTCTGAGGGGAAAACATGCCTACCTATGGTCAATGGCATCTGAAAACATCTACTGCTTGCCATATACTCCGCTCCAGGTCAACTTACTAACATAGGTGTCTTAAGAACTTTGGTGGGCAACTTATACTTATCCACAAATCCCCTTTATATGTATGAATGCAATGCACCAGTATCAAAAAGAACTATTGCAGTAAATGACTTAACCAAAAACTTACCGATAACTGCATCTGGCTGCTCCTCAACCTCCTCCACGTTCATGTGGTTCACTTGTCCCTTGTTGAAGGGGTTGGGCTTCTTCCCAGAGCTTCCATTGCCATTTCCATTCTTGAGTACAGGACACTCATTGGCATAGTGTCCAGTCTTCCCGCACTTGAAACAGGTAACGTGACTTTGGTCCTTCTTGGCAGGTGTGCTTGGGTTAGGGCGGTTCTGACTGCTTGCTCCACTCCCATTTCCATTCCTAGAGCCATTGTGGTTATGCGAACTTCCTCCATTGTGGTTATGGACTCCATGGTTATGGGTATATCCTCCTGAGTTTGGGGTAAAACGGGGCTTCTGCTGAGCTCCTGAATTGTACTTCCCTTGTCCATTCTTCCTTTTGTGGCTCTCAGTTTCCTGCTGCTTTCCTTCAATCAAAAGAGCCTTATCTACCAACTCCTGGTAGTTGTTAAATGTTGCCACCAGTAACTGCATACTCATCTCATCGTTCATCCCTTCCATAAATTTCTCTTGCTTCGCGACATCTGTGGCCACATCATCTGGGGCATAACAAGCTAACTTGCTAAATTCATCCACGTACTGACCCACAGTACGGTTGCCCTGGCGTAAGTTACAAAACTCACACTTCTTCATGCTCATAGCTCCATTTGAGACATGAGTAGTGCGGAACGCTTGCTGAAACTGCTCCCGAGTAACGTTGGCTATGGGGAAGGTGGCTGTGTAATTCTCCTACCATGAGGTTGTAGGTCCATCCAATTGGTGTGTGGCAAAACGCACCTTCTCAGCATCTGTGCTACCTGCAGTGGTTAACTCCCTTCCAATCCTGTGTAGCCAGTCATCCGCAACTATGGGCTTGGTGTTACTGGAAAACACCGGTGGTTGTAACCTCAGAAAACGGGCTAAGTTCTCAACCGGAGGTGGTAGCGGTGGGTTGTTGTTGTTGTTGCCTTGATTCTAAACTAGCAACTCCATCAGTGCGTTCTGCTGTTGGATCAACTGAGTGAGCTCCGGTGGGAAAGCAAATCCGGGGTCACGTCTTGGAGGCATCTGATGGGTTTAGAGGGGAGAGATTAGAATAGAATGAGGTCTAGTGAGAAAACACTACCCATATGCACATGATACACAAACATATCACACCAAAACAATTTCAAACAAGGCATACAATCGATCTAACTATCGTTACAGTTCTCGGACTACTAATATATACATGGGGGAAATACTACTAATAGTATGGTGGTCTACTAAAAAAATTGATCCGTAGAAGACTCCATGATATCTGCTCCAGCTTCGTCTTCATAATCATCATCACTGGGTTGGAGTCGGTGTCGTCGATGATGATGTAGTCCTTGGGATGATCGTCATCTCCTCCTGGCGCAGGGTCTCCCATGAATAATCCTAGCTTCCTTGCCATCTCGTTGTTCTTCTCCACTAGTATGGTGATTTCCTCCTCATATCCGTCGCGTGTAGAGTTGAGTTCTTCTTCCAGCTCCTTGTTCCTAGTCATCAACTTCTTCAGATCTATCCTGCTTGCACACATTTGGTTCTCCTGGCGACGAATGTGCTGGTTTAACTCCTGGATGAAAGCTGCAATGGACCAAGCTGCAATGGACCTGTCCTTCCTAGTGCTGATCATCTCCCATTGCTCATCTCGGCATCCACATATCTCGTAGATGGTGTCTTTAAGATCCTTGTGATAAACTTCGCCGATGCGTCCTATGGCGATGTGGGCTGCCATGCTCTTTCCTAGACTCCATGTTGGTGCATCAAAGGAAAACTCTATGGGCTCAGTTACTGGCGTGAATGTCCTTCCTAGAACTTGAACTCGAATCATCCAACTCTCCTCTTCTGGTGAAGTGGCGGTGTAGGTCCTGGTGAGCTTGGTATTCCAATGTTTAGGTATCAAGTGACTTCCTTCAAGTGTCGCCCAAAGGGTGTGTCTTCATCCGGTTGTGCAAACTTGTTCCTTGTGTCCGTCATCCTATAGAGTAGAAAATGGAGAGAAGTCATAAATGAGTAGAGAAGAGTGACCTATGGCTCATCTTAGTGGTCGTGTCCTACATTCATCGTGTGCTCTGATACCATCTTGTAGCGATATGACCTCAAACGGTCAAATCTCTATGCATAAGTGTCATCCCTAGATCGGTAATGCTGACACACACAGTACTTGAAGGATTTATAACAGAGTGGAAATCACACACTTATTATATCTAATGTCTCAAAAGAGAACTTATTACAATAAATATGGCTTAAGGCCATCTAAATAAGATAAAAGCGGAAGGCTTGGAAGATAAAGTGAGTCCATTAACTCCAACGGCATAGCTGAGTGCACGACAACGACCTAGCGCACCTTACTCTTTGTCTGAAAAGTCTGCAACATGATATGTTGCAGCCTGAAATGGGTCAGCACATGGAATATGCTGGCAAGATAACACTGTAGAGCAATGAAACAAGTAAAAGCTATCACTACATGCATATATGGCTCGTGGAGGCTCTATGGTTATAATGTTTCTGGCTTTTTGCGAAAAGCCAATTTTTCCCTACAACAAAGGAATATATTTTATTTAACTATCATGGTATTTGAAAACATTGAGAATGGTAACCCCATCTCAATCCCAATTAAAAAATAATTAACATCCCAACAAATTAATTTAGGGTGATGATATCCACATGATAATCCAAGAACCAGATACTCAAGATGTCCATAACCGGGGACATGGCTAACCATGATTAGTTTGTACACTCTGTAGAGGTTTGTGCTCTTTTCCCCACAAGACTCGATCTCCTCCATTGTATTTCTCGCACTGCATGGTGTTTGAGAATCAGATGACCGAGACACAGTCTTTTCGAAGAGGTCACCTTAACCGATAGATAGGCCGGTACACCTGCAATCCCCTACATCTGCTATCCCATCATGGAAAGGTTTCCCACAACTTACTCAACTATGCCAGAGCCCATAATGGCTTGTGGCTGCACACGGAAGTTTCTAGCATGAATAATCTTATGATCCCTTTGAGCCTGGGTGGAGAACCAAAAAGGATAGCACTGGTATATCCCCAGGTGCCCGCAACCAATCCACCTAGATGTGTGTTTAAGTAGCCACCTTAAGTAAACCATTAATTAATAATCTCACATATGCCATGGATACACTCAAACCCAATCCACATCTACGAGCATAGCATGGTAATATAAGCATAATGTAGAAGTAACTCCTAGGGGTTGATAATAAAAAGGGTAATAGGTTCTACCTCATCATCTACTTCCCAAAACCCACATGTTAAGAGATCCTACTCATGCAATGTTTGAGGGTTGAGCTAATGCATAAAAACTAGGTAATAAAGGGGTATGATCAAAGTGTTTCTTGCCTTGCTAATGATCCGCAAACCTAGTGACTCGTAGTAGTACGCTGCGCACAGCGGGAATTCTAGCGCAAACAAACAATAGCATACATAAGCACTCAAGCAAAGATGCAAGATAAAAACTTCAAATAAGAAGATCCAAACTGAAAGTTCAAATGAAGAGGTTCGATTTGATACAAGACTCGATCAAAACGGAGATACAGAACTGAAACTACGGTCAAAAGAACTTCATAGACAAATCTGCTTGAAACCAAATTTTAAATTTGTCAAAACCTTATTCAAGTTGATTAAACGGAAAGAGGGTTTCGAGACGAAGATTCTGGCATTGGTTTCACTAGATTTGGACAAATGGTTAAGAAACGGCTAGGGTTTGAAGATCAGGAGCTAATCTATGATAAAAATAATCGCGGATAGGTCCCTGGCCAAAAATAAAATAAAAAGAAAAGACTAACGAATGAACGTTCGTTGTCTGAGCCTAACCGGCGAACAACGTTCATTAAAACGAATGAACGGATGAACATCCGCTAAATAAATAAACCAATGAAAACTGATCTAAGAAAATAAACCACGAAACTAAAAGAACCGGGGTTAACCGAAGAAAAACCAACCGGTCAACGGCGGCGGTTTCCGGCGGGATCCGGCGGCTTTCCGGCAGCGGCGGCGCTCGGCGAGGTGGCGGGGCGTGGCAGCTGCAGGCGGCGTGGCGCTACGGCGGCGGAGCGCCGCTGCTGCGGGGCGGGGCGAGGCGAGGTGGTGGCAAGGGGCGGCGATGGTGCTATATAAGAGGGAGGGGCGGGGTCATCTTGGGGAAGGGGCAGGCCGCGGCGGCGGGGGCAACCCGGACTCCGGTCGGAGTCCGGCTCGGTCAAGCGGGCGAGCGGGAAGGCGGCAGCGCTGCACTCGGCCCGCTGGGCCTTCGGCCTAGTTTGGTCTGGAACTTTTTTTAAAACGAGTCCGCCGAGAAAAAAATTCTAAATAAAATAAAATATAAATATAAAAATGCCAAAACAAATTTTCACCGTATAAATAAAATATTTAGGACTTAGTTAACATCTTTTTGGCCTAAAAATGCAATTTCGAAAAAGCATATTTTTCTAATTCAAATAAAATAGCAATAAAATCCAAATAAAATAGTTTATTTGATTTTAATAATTTTCCTCCAATATTTCATTTATTTTTGGAGAATTCATTTTATCTCCTCTTGTATGTTTCTAATATTGGAAATATTATTTGGAGAAGAAATTAATTAAAACCAAAGTGATCCACTTTTCAATATTTGAGAAAATTCAAATATGAAAACAATTGCTTAGGATTTTGGGATCACAAAGCCAAAATGCAAATAAAGTATGATATGCATATGATGACCTATGTATAACATTTCAAATTGGAAATTTGGGATGTTACTTTTTATGAACTATATCACACACGATTTGATGAAGAAAACTCTGTGGCATTGGGCAATCCATCGCAAGCGCTTTTACTGCTAGAACCGTTTGCAAAGGTCCATGACACATTTAGCAGGTTTATTAGTTTACAATTAATAATTCCAGTATTACGCAAATTCACATTTCATATCGAACAGCTATTTTCCAATTTCATATTAGGCACATAAATATATTATAACATCACAGTATAATAGCTACATGAAAACAACACGGTACAACATATAGCTAGTTCAACTTCATAAGAACAATATATTCATTTCCCTAATCAAGATCACCCAGGCTCGTCTTATCCACCTCTTCTTTCAGTTCAGTAAGAACCTGTTTTGCACGGGCCAACTGGGAAAGTGCCTCCTCCTTTGCCTACACCATCTTAGCAAAGTCCGATTTAAAAAATTTGAGCTCATTCTCCACCTTCAACTTTTTATCCCGCATCTTCAAACATTCTTCAGCATTGACAACAGTTTCTCTAAGCCTACGTCTGTTCTCTTCCTCATACATGCTCCAGAGCTTCGCTAGGCACATCTTCAAAGACTGTGGCCACTCTTGATCAACCCACTCCAAGTAAGAACACTTCCGTTCATCCTATAATATTTAAAACTAGATCAGTTACAATTGTAGGGGAAATGGGTTTATAGCAACATAGAAAATCACCAATGCTTATTTTGAGAAACTAAAGAAACATGTTAACTATGACATATCTTCTCAAAAAGATCAATGTGCAAATGAAATAATTGGTACTGAGACAACAAAAAAATTCTGGTACATTAGAAGCTATAATTAACTACAACGATGCTACAAGTTCTTACTCATGTACAATAAATAACAAATTGAACATTTTATGAGGAAGGTAAATATAACTGCGACAGCATAGCGAGAGTGTTTGGATGACAGCAATTTGATACTAACCGGTGTGTACATGCACAAATTTAGTAACATAGAACTAATAGCACTAAGGCCGTCCACTATGTATGCCAAAACTAGGGTAAAGACAACTATTGCTACATCTCGCACCAGTGCCCTGCACTGGCGAGCCGATGCAGCAGAAAAAAATCAGGGACCCGAACTCTGGAGCACGTAGTTGCTTCGATGCCCAGTTGCTTTGTGCCATAAAGATTTAGTATTTTACTGCTTGGCTGCTTGGATGTGTGGACCAAAGTTGGCTGCACAAACTGCTGAAGCGGTGCCAAATAATTTTCTAATGGCACCGCTGATGAGATGGCAACAATTTAAGATACTAGGTACAAATTGTGACACTGTCTTAGGATGCGTTTGGTCGAAGGTGTGGTATGAATGGGTTGGGACCGTGATAGTGTCTGGATCACATCTAACAAATGATTTTTAACAACGAAAGAGGGTCTAACCTTCTCTGCACATGCCAGAAACTTCCTCCCACTATCCATAGAATCAAATGCAACTAGCTTCACGCATGGAGATTGATGGTGACAACGAGTAGATAGATCTTCAGCCACCCCGCTCCATTCGTTGCCGCTGATGGTCCTAGGGAGTGCTACCTCTTGAGCACTGCGTTGGTTTTCCCTTGAAGAGGAAAGGGTGATGCAGTAAAGTAGCGTAAGTATTTCCCTCAGTTTTTGAGAACCAAGGTATCAATCCAATAGGAGATCACACTCAAGTCCCACACACCTACATAAACAAATAAGAACCTCGCAACCAACACGATAAAGGGGTTGTCAAGCCCTTCTCGGTCACTTACGAGAGTGAGATCTGATAGATATGATAAGATAATATTTTTGGTATTTTTATGATAAAGAGAAATAAAGATGCAAAGTAAAATAAAAGCCAAAGGAAATAACTAAGTATTGGAAGATTAATATGATAGAAGATAGACCCGGGGGCCATAGGTTTCACTAGTGGCTTCTCTTAAGAGCATAAGTATTACGGTGGGTAAACGAATTACTGTCGAGCAATTGATAGAATTGAGCATAGTTATGAGAATATAGGCATCACGTCCGAGACAACTAGACCGAAACGATTCTGCATCTACTACTATTACTCCACACATCGACCGCTATCCAGCATGCATCTAGAGTATTAAGTTCATAAGAACAGAGTAATGCTTTAAGGAAGATGACATGATGTAGAGGGATAAACTCATGAAATATGATATAAACCCCATATTTTTATCCTCGATGGCAACAATACAATACGTGTCGGTTCCCTTTCTGTCACTAGGATCGAGAACCGCAAGATTGAGCCCAAAGCTAAGAACTTCTCCCATTGCAAGAAAGATCAATCTAGTAGGCCAAACCAAACTGATAATTCGGAGAGACTTGCAAAGATAAACCAATCATACATAAAATAATTCAGAGGAGAATCAAATATTGTTCATAGATAATCTAGATCATAAACCCACAATTCATCGGATCTCGACAAACATACCGCAAAAGAAGATTACATCGAATAGATCTCCAAGAAGATCGAGGAGAACTTTGTATTGAGATCCAAGGAGAGAGAAGAAGCCATCTAGCTAATAACTATGGACCCATAGGTCTGAAATAAACTACTCACACATCACCGGAGAGGCCATGGAGTTGATGTAGAGGCCCTCCATGATCGATGCCCCCTCCGGCGGAGCTCCGGAAAAGGCCCCAAGATGGGATCTCTCGGGTACAGAAGGTTGCCGTGGTAAAATTAGGTTTTCGTGGTGCTCCTGGATGTTTCGGGGTACTTGTATATATATAGGAGGAAGAAGTATGTCAGTGGAGCAACGGAGGGCCCACGAGGGTGGAGGGCGCGCCCAGGGGGGTAGGCGCGCCCCCATGCCTCGTGCCTTCCTCCGTTGTTTCTTGACGCACAATCCAAGTCTCCTGGATCACATTCATTGAGAAAATCACATTCCCGAAGGTTTCATTCCATTTGGACTCTGTTTGATATTCCTTTTCTTCGAAACCCTAAAATAGACAAAAAAACAACAATTTGGGCTGGGCCTCCGATTAGTAGGTTAGTCCCAAAAATGATATAAAAGTGTAAAATAAAGCCCATTAACATCCACAATAGATAATATAATAGCATGGAGCAATCAAAATTATAGATACGTTGGAGATGTATTAGGGAGCTACAAGAGGAAGAAATGACTCAAATCGACCGTCGGGGTAAAAATCCTTCATTCCAAGTCATAGCCCGAGAGAGAGAAGAGAGGCATACCCGGGTGGTGAAGGAGTCGCCGCCGGAGGAGGAACCGCTGGAGAGGTCTTTGAAGAAGACCATGGCGACCTCGGCGGTAGGATGCGAGACGGCGAGAGCGAGGAAGCGGCTATAGCTTAGCAAGGAAGGAAGGAAGGAGGAAACAAGGGAAATGTGACTTGTGGTCAAGGAGAAAAGGGGCTAGGGAAGGGGGGAAGGGGGCGGGGTAGATATTTTGGCGGTAGGCCAAAATTTTGGAAATGTGGAGGGAAACTTTGCGTGTGGTGCCGCTGGACCTTTCACTTTGAACGATTGTGTGCATCGCAAACGATTCTTTTGCTTTACGCGCATGGGATGAGTTTGATAATTCAGATTTTGGTGAAAATTTCCCCGGGTACGTCATTGCATAATTTTACATCGCTTGCTAATTTTGGCACACAAAAGAGCGTACAGCAAACAAACCACACTTACTGAATCGAGCAATTTTAGTAATTAAACAGAGCCAGTTGACCTAAACGTTGCTCTATAAAAAGACCAGCATTAAAAACAAAGCCTAAGTAAGCATAATTTTAACAAATCCGTCGCCGCGCACCTATGCATCGCCGGTGTGAGATAAGACGTCGATGACTTGTCCTGACGACATGCCTCCGTTGGTGGACTCTGCGTCCCCCCTCCTGAAGTCGACCGTGTCCTCGTCCTCGTCCTCGGCACCGCCCTCAAGGTTGTAGTACTCGTAGTAGTGGCTGTGCCAGAGCTCGCGTTGGTACTCCACTGCCGATTCCTCGATGGATAGACTCTTCTCTACCTCGACCTCGGCCACGTGCAACTCCTCCTCTCGGCGCTCCTTGATATCCGCCGCCTCCTGCATCTCCAGCTCCCGCTCGGCGACCTCATGAGGAAGCAGGTGCTCCATGGTCACCGCCGCCTTTTCAGACGTGGGTTGCATGCTGGAGTTTGAGGTGGCCTGGAATATCTTGGCATGTGCATCCTCGATCTTGGCGTAGATGGCCTCAACCCGGGCCAGGGCGACATCGACAGCACAGACGGCAGCTCGAGTGCTCTCGGTGTTTGCAGCAGCCGTCTCGGCTGCTGCGGCTGCCCTATCGGCTGCCGCAGACGCCCTCTCGGTGGAAGCGGCCGTGCTCAATGCGGATGCGGCGGCACTCTCGGCGTACGCGGCCGCGCTCTCGGCGCAGGCGGCGGCGCTCAGGGGGACGCGTCCATCGTACAGGCCTTCACGAAGCGTTTCCATGGCATCATCTTTGCAAGAAGGGGGTGCAGGAATGGGGAAAGGGATTCGTCGATTCGGGGGTTGCCGGCACTAGAGCCGACGAGCCGACGAAGCTTAAGGAGGGAGACTTAAATAGACCTAGATATTTTCATCGCAAATGGTTCCTAGAAAACAACTGTGTGTGATGTTGTATATATTTTTTATTAGTTGTGAAAGACGAATTTGAGTAAAGTGGAAACGGTGGTGTTTTAAATGATCAAGAAATTTTGTAGTACTAATACAACTATCATGTCAAAGTTTGGAACATTTCAGGGGTCATTTGACCTTTTAAGACATTTAAGTGATTTTATAGCCATTTAATGACCGTAATTTAAATTTGAACTACATGTAGATGCAACAGCTAACCATAACGGTTTGAAAACTCATATTTCATGTACTTGTGCATGATTTAATTCCATGTGTAGTAAATTGGAAGGAAATTTCAAACATATTGGTCTAACGGCTATGACACAATTAAGCATGGAGTGACATGGGATTTTAATTCAAAAAAAATCAGAAACACATGAAACCTTGGTTGATTTAATATCATGCAACCAACATGATGTGGTAAAAATTGGCATGTTTGACGAAAGTTTGGACACACACCCCTCACAAAACGGAGCAACTCACTAGAAGGCTCGTGGTTCCAAGAGGGAACAATGCATGTTTGATGACGAACGGGAGATAGCTTCCTCTTACGGCCTTCAATTTTTTTCTACGTCTAACATGCACTACTACAACTGTAATGTGAAATTTTTGAAAATTCTAGGGGTCATTTGACCTTTTAAAGATATTTAAGTGATTTTCTAGCCATTTAATGATTGTAATTCAAATCTGAACTACATCTACATGCAATGCCTAACCAAAACGGTTTGAAAAATCATATTTGTGTACTTGTGTGCGAGTTAATTCCATGTGCAGTAAACTAGAAGGAATTTTCAAACATATTTGTCTCACGACATGGACACATGCATACGTATGCATGGAGTGACATTGCATTTTAATTCCCAAAAAATAAGAAACACATGAAACCTTGGTTGATGTAATGTCATGCCACCAAGATGATGTGGCAAAGAAATTGGCATGTTTGACGAAAGTTTGGACACACACCCATCACAAACTGGAGCAACTCACTAGAAGGCTCGTGGTTCTGAGAGGGAACAATGCATGTTTGATGACGAACGGGAGATAGCTTCCTCTTATGACCTTCAATTTTTTAATACGTCTAACGTGCACTACTACAACTATATTGTGAAATTTTGGAAAATTCTAGGGGTCATTTGACATTTTAAAGACATTTAACCGATTTTCTAACCATATAATGACCGTAATTCAAATTTGAACTACATCTACATGTAACGCCTAACCAAAACGGTTTGAAAAATCATATATGTGTACTTGTGTGCGAGTTAATTCCATGTGAAGTAAATTAGAAGGAATTTTCAAACATATTGGTCTCACGACATGGACACATGCATACGTATGCAAGAAGTGACATGGCACTTTAATTCCAAAAAAAAAATGATCAGAAAACCATGAAACCTTGGTTGATGTAATGTCATGCCACCAAGATGATGTGGTAAAGAAATTGGCATGTTTGACGAAAGTTTGGACACACACCCCTTGCAAACCGGAGCAACTCACTAGAAGGTTCGTGGTTCCGAGAGGGAACAATGCATGTTTGATGACGAACAGGAGATAGCTTCCTTTTACGGCCTTCAATTTTTTTTCTACGTGTAACGTGCACTAATACAACTGTCATGTGAAAATTTGGAAAATTTCAGGGGTCATTTGACCTTTTAAAGACATTTAAGTGATTTTCTAACCATTCAATGACCGTAATTCAAATTTGAACTACATCTACATGCAACGGCTAACCAAAACGGTTTGAAAAAACATATTTTTGTGTACTTGTGTGCTAGTTAATTCCTTGTGAAGTAAATTAGAAGGAATTTTCAAACATATTGGTCTCAAGACATGGGCACATGCATGGAGTGCCATGGCATTTTAATTCCAAAAAATTAAAAATTATCAGAAAAACATGAAACCTTGCTTGATTTAATGGCATGCCACCAAGATTGAGGGAGTCCTGGATTAGGGGGTCTCCAGACAGCCGGGCTATCTCCATTGTCCGGGCTGTTAGACTATAAAGATACAAGATTGAAGACTTCGTCTCGTGTCCGGATGGGACTCTACTTGGCGTGGAAGGCAAGCTAGGCAATACGTATATGGATATCTCCTCCTTTCACTACTGGAATCAGCTACTTTGCCATCTGCCAGCTCTTTGCCGTCAGCTAGCGGACGGCAAATAAGCTCTTTGCCATCAGCTACCCGAAAGCAGACGGCAAAGAACTGGTTGATGGCAAAGAAAGCCTTTGCCATCAGCAAAGAGGGAGGGGGGCCTACTGAGGAGCTGGTTAAAAAATACTTAACGTCCCCCCGCTTTGCCGTCCGCCGCAGATGGCAAATATGAAGAAAAGCGGACGGCAAAGGAGGGCGGACGGCAAAGGCTACCCTAACTAACCTAACTAACGGCCAAGCCCCCTCCCCCGCCCGTTACTCATCTCTCTCCCTCGACCTCCTCCGCCCCCGCCCCCGCCCCCACCGCCCGGCGCCGCCCCCGCCCTC
>NC_041380.1:241340927-241393806 GCF_002162155.2 Triticum dicoccoides | reverse complement strand
CACCACACCCCGACACATAGACCACGACACCACACCCCGACACCCCGACCCCGACACGGCACCCTAACCCCGAAATAGCACCCCGACACCGACATGACACCCCGACCCCCTAAACCTCCCGAAAAGGTGCTCTTTGGCCTTCCAGAGGCCGACGGGGTTATATATTTGTGAATTATTAGTTAGGTCATATATTTTTCGATTTTGTTATGAAAAACATCATATATAATTGTGTTGATCGGGTAGATTTAAATGTGCAGTTGTTTCATCGCTGCGAGGTTTGGTGTTCGACGACCGCGCCATGCGTTTGACGAGCTCTGCCCCTTCATTCGTGGGTGAGCACAAATGACATGTCCTTCTCCCCCATTAATTATTTGCACAAATGACATGAAATTTGGTAGCTAGCTATATATGTGTCTTGAATCATCAGTATGCGTAACCAATATGTGTCTCCCATTCGTAAGCGTCATAGTTATAAATATGCATGCATTTGCATATTTATAACCTTGATTCTTTCGAATTGTCCAATGCTATCCACGGACAGCCCGAGTATGTGTAGATCGGGTTCGTTTTCCCATATGCTTTGCTCCGGATCCGACGCATAAATTTCGTCAGTGCCTCCCCTGTTGTTCTCCGGGTACACATCCTCTCTGTTTATTGCAGAGACGTGTATCAGGAGAACAGCGGGGAGGTGCTGCCGAAATTTTGCGTCGGATCCGGAGCATAGCATATGGGAAAATGAACCCAATCTACACATACTCGGGTGGGATTAGGACCTATCATTACCTATTAGAGTGTAGGTTGCATGGACGTAATAAAATTGACAAAGTAGATCAACTGATGAATATATACATGGTGAATTACATATATAATTGTTGTGTGTCCAGTAGCTCTGAAAGTCAAGATGAGTGACCGTGCTTGGATGTATACCGGCCACACTGGTCAGAACAAATGGAGCGCTGAATGGTTCACAAAAACCAAGGGGTTTGTGCAAGCCGCATTTGCAAATGGCCAGAGGAAAACTTGGTGCCCCTGTTTCCGATGCGGCAATTGGGAAAAGAGGACAGAGGCGGAAATGGGTAAACACATGCAGAAGAATGGTTTTACGCCCGATTATACGGTGTGGACATTTCATGGTGAGTCTGGCCAACATGACCGAGCTGAGGTGGATCGTCGTCACACCGACGAGCATGGTACCGGGATGGAAAACATGGTGCAAGGCTATGATGATGCTCGGGATTTGGACGAGGAGATGGAGGAATCTGCAAAGGCTTTCAATGAAATGTTGGAGTCTTCGAAACGTCCGCTCCACGAGCACACTGAGCTTTGTTAGTTGGATGCCATCTCACAAGTAATGACTCTGAAGGCTCAGTTCAACTTGGGCAGAGAATGCTATGACGCAATTATGACAGTATTTGGACGCTTTCTACCCAAAGGCCATGTAATGCCTGTAAACCTGTACCAGTCGGACAAAATCCTTCGTGCACTGAAGATGCCCTATGAGAAGATACATGCCTATGAGAAAGGATGTGCCTTATTTAGGCTTGACTATGCGGACTTGAACTATTGTCCCATTTGCAAGTCTTCCAGGTATATTGTGGTAGACAATGGTATGGGTGAGAAGACACAGACCAAAATCCCCGTTAGTGTTCTTCGGTATATGCCAATCGTACCAAGACTTCAACATCTTTTCATGGTCGAAGAGACGGCCAGACAGATGATGGCACAAAACAGGCAAAAGAACCGAACTAGATGCAGATGGGAATCTGATGATGGTACACACATCGGATGGTGTTACGTGGAAAAAGTTTGATGAATTACATGCTGACAAAGCGGCAGATCCGAGGCATCCTCGAGTCGGCATCAGCACCGATGGGTTCAGTGTGTTTGGTATGCCGGCAGCCCAATACAGTTGTTGGCCCGTATTTGTCTTTCCACTCAATCTCCCCCCCCCAGACAGATTATGCAAAGAAAGAACATTTTCCTGACGTTGATAATTCCAGGGCCCAACTATCCGGGGAAAATATGAATGTGTACATGCAGCCGCTTAAGGACGAATTGCAAGAAGCCTAGGATAATGGGTTCAAGACATACGACGCCTTTAGCAAACGGAACTTCATAATGCGTGTCTGGTACATGTACTCGACGCATGACTTGCCGGTGTATGCGCTATTCGTTGGCTGGTGTGTGCATGGAAGGTTCCCGTGCCCCACATGCAAGGGAGCTCTTGAGTTTCGTTGGCTTCAGGCTGGTCACAAGTTTTCTTGCTTCGACATGCATAGACAGTTCCTGGATCCTCACCATAAGTTCAGGAAAGACAAGAAGAACTTCATCAGGGGTAGAGTTGTCAAAAACTCTGCACCACCTGCATTGACAGGCCAACAGACCCTGGATCAGTTAAACGCTCTCGAGCCAGATCCACAACGTCCAGGGTACTTCAAGGGGTATAATACTAAGCACACATGGACTCACAAAACATGCTTATGGGATCTGCCTTACTTCAAAGACCTCCTTTGCCCACACAACATCGACGTGATGCACACTAAGAAGAATATCACCGAGGCACTTTTTGGTACATTGTTCGGCATAGATGGGAAGTCAAAGGATAATACTAAGGCTAGAGTCGACCTGGAGGCGCTATGTGATAGGCCGTTACAAAACATGAAAGAACCGAAAGGAAAGCAGAACTGGACGAAGCCAAAGGCATGGTTCAATCTTGGAAGGCCAGCTATGAGGGAAATTCTCTTGTGGGTGCAACAGTAGTTGATGTTCCCCGATGGGTATGCAGCGAATCTAAAGAGGGGAGCGAATCTTGATAAACTGAAGATATTTGGTCTCAAGAGTCATGATTGGCACATATGGATTGAGCGGGTAATGCCGGTGATGTTGCGTGGCTTCATCCCTGAGGATGAATGGCTAGTACTGGCAGAACTCAGCTATTTCTTCCGTGTTCTTTGTGCGAAAGAACTATCGCCTGGCGTGCTAGAAGAAATGGAAGAGTTGGCGCCGGAGTTGATCTCCAAGTTAGAGAAGATCTTTCCACCGGGCTTCTTTAATCCAATGCAGCATTTGATTTTGCATCTCCCGACCGAGGCAAGATTGGGGGTCCCGTGCAAAATCGTTGGTGCCACCCAACTAAGAGGATGCAGAAGACGCTTCGAGAAAAATGTAAAAATAAACGTAGAATTGAAGCATCGATGGCTGAGGCATTCATCACAGAGGAGGCGGCAAACTTCGTAACAGCGCACTACGAAGCCAAAAATCGTCATTTGCATAATCCGAAGCCTCGGTACAATGCTGACGAGCCTAAAAAGGGTGGATCCAACCTCAGCCTATTCAAAGGGAATCTCGCACCAGCTAGTGTTTCACTTCCAGTATCTTTGGATAACAAAGAATGGCGGACCATTTCGTTGTATATCTTCAACAACCTGATAGAAGTGCGGCCGTACATCAAGTAAGTTCTCGGTACATTGTTTCGCAACTTCTATTTCCTTTGAACTACTCTTATTCCTGGATATGTCATACAGTCGATACGTCGCCATATTCTCGTATGGAGCGGAGATCCAAAAGGATTCCGTCGAAGAGAATGAGCTTCTCGCAAAGCAAGGAGGTGGCTATCCCGGTTTCATCTCTTGGTTCAAACAAACGGTAATTTCTATTAGACAATTTCATTTCATTCGCTAATTTGTGCATAATGCAACAATCCTTTCATATTAAACTTGTAGGCTAATTCAGAGTCTATGGACGCCGAATTGAGACAAGTCGCTAATGGTTTTGACTATAAGGTCCGTTCATTTGACAAGTACGACGTCAACGGGTATCGCTTTTGTACCTATGGCAAAGAGCTATCTATGGCCGACCGAAAGTCTACAAATTGTTGTGTATCTGCTATCGGCGAAGGAGGTACCGAGTATTATGGGAGAGTTGAAGCAATTTATGAACTTCTGTTCTATGGTGAAAACCCACCGAATGTCGTAGTCTTCAAATGTTATTGGTTTCAGCCGAAGGAGACTAGAAGGACTCATGAACATATAGGGCTAGTTGAAATCAACCAAAGCACTCATTTAGATGTTCCTGATGTCTATATTATGGCTCAACAGGCGACCCAAGTATTCTATCTACCGTGGGCCTGCCAAACTAATCCAAATCTGAAAGGTTGAGATGTCGTTTATGAAGTGCCGCCACGTGCTAGACTTTCTCCCCCAAAGGAAGAGGATTATGAACCTCACATTAACCCAGACACATATGAAGGAGAATTCTTCCAAGAGACACGTCTTTCCAAAAAGCGTTTCAAGAACCGCTATACTTCACCCCAAAACATTGAAGTAGACAGCGACAATGAATCCGACATCACCCCAGAGGAGGAACAAGAAGAGCCGGAACAAGAAGAGGTTACTGCTGTGGATGACCTGTCAATGCTAGACCGATTACGTCAAGGTGGCCTTGCACATGTTGATGCCAATGAACCCTATGAGCCCATCATTGATTATAGTGATGATGATGATGATTATGCATTTATTGATGATACTGAACGAGATTATTAGTAGTGTCAGGTATGCAATTTTTTTATGTTGTACTTGATGATGATACACTTAAGTGATATACATATTATTATTCATGTCGGTACTTTTTTTATGTTGTACTAATTTCGTTTATTCTTTGTCATGGCAGGTGTGGAAAGATGGTGGGCGCTGGTCGGGAGCGCGCCGAGGCCCCTTCTTCGTCGGCGCGTGGTGCGAGGTCTTCCATTCCACACGCACCTCTCCGCCGAGCGTTGCTGGACAGTATGGCGACACCACCGGGCCCTTCTTCATCGACCGCGGTGCACAGCAGGGGACGAGGTAAGAAGAAGAGAGGAGGTGGAGCATGTGGTCCCGGGAGAGGAGGTAGGGTGACTCTTACGGCGCCTTCCTCGCCACCGCCCCCAGCTGTTTCACCCGAGCACGTGACTGCTAGGGTGGACTCGTCTGAGGAGGAGGCTGCACGGACTCCGGTCCACGAGCCTCCAGTCCACGAGTCTTCGGCCCACGAGCCTCGGGCCTTCGGCCCACGAGACTTGGGCCCACGAGACCCCGAAGGAGCACACGTCTGGATGGGGTACCTGGTCGGGTCAGCCTGAGCATGGCGGGGAGCCGAGTGGCCATGCTGATGATGGCGGGGAGCCGACTGATGAGGAGGGGGAGGAGGGGGCAACGTCTACCAGCGTGGTGCTACACGGCTCCCGTCCGTGCCGGTGACCCGCGAGCAGAGGTGGTTGATTTTCCCTGATGGGGAGAGGTACGTAAGTGCATTTAATATTTTTGTACCTTCTGCATTCACGTTTCTTCAAATAACTAATGCGTTGGCCTTGTCATGCTGCAGGGGTTGGGACCACCATCATAGTGTCCGCCGGCCCAACTCCGTCCTTGGAGTTCTTTGCCGGCAAAACTTCCCGGGGTTTGTCACGTTGCCTGGTGAGGGTCGGCTTCCAGAGCTTGGATTGAGCTGGGAGCACTACGTGGCTGCCCCGGCCCCGCCGGATGAGATTATCGACGGTGTTGTGTGCGACACGAGGGCAGACATGGTGATCAGAAAGTTCTGGGTAATTTCTCCTTTACACATTTAAAAATCTTCAACTAGCTAGTTATTAATTGTACTAATCAATATTGTCTCATTTGATTGCAGACATTCTACAGGTGTGAGGAGGGATACAAGGAGGACGCGGCACATGTTATCGAGAACGTCTGCAAGAGCCTACTCCAGAACTTATGTCACGAGGCTTGGGTGCAGGCTGTTCGAGACTACTACGCCTTGCGTGGTATCAAGAAGACCAAGCCGGCGTGCCGCGATAAGTTCCTGAGTAAGGAGCAGTACATGAAGGTAATTCTTAAGGCCTTCTCTACTTAAGTTCCTTCATTTAGTAATTCTTAGCCGTAGCGCTCAAGTTTCTATTTGCTAACTTAGGCGCCTCCGAGATGGTGTGCAGATCGGATGGATTGTTGTGAGGTGTTGGTCGATGAATAGTGCTCAAAACAATGGCTAGCCCTCCACAACGAGGCCAAGGACAAACGTGCCCAAATGGAAGGTGTGCCACACCATCAAGGCAGCTCCAACTTATATCAGTTCGGGTGCAACTAGGTATGTGGTTTGCTTCATGATTCATGCAATTCATTCATCATGCTAGCTTGAGCCCTTTAATTACTAATTTTCATTGTTTCTCTCTTTCAGGCACGCTACAATAAGGCAGATAAGGTGCCAGAGGTGTACGACCTGTATGCCATGGCCCACACTGCCTCTTTCAAGAAAGTCAAGGCTTTCTCTCAGTCTGACCTCGATGATGCAAACAACTTCACCAACATCTCCTCCCACAACAAGCTCGTGAGATATAGAGATGAGGGGAAGGCGAGGAAAGGGGAGGACTTTAACCCGAGCCAGGGTCCCATTGATCCAGAGCTGGTGATGATATCTGGTGGCGGGAGGTCCCATGGTTCCATAGCCATTGGAGATGGACTTATCCGTTGTCCTAGCACTCTCCCGGAGATCAAGGCGCGCGTCGAGCTCCGCTCCTGAGATAAGGCCTCGTGAACGGCCAGTGCAACTCGCCATCAAGGTTAGTGATACATACTCAGTTATCTTTCTCCATTACATTGTGTGCGCTTCCATCAATGATTACAAATGGTCATGTGAGTGGTGTTGCAGGCTGCTATACAGAGTGAGAGAGATAGAACGGAGAAACTTCTGGCGGAGGCGGCGGAGAGGCAGCGGGAGTTGGAGGAGAGGACGACAAAGATGATGGAGGAGGAGAGGGCACAGAATGACATGCAGGCAAGGGCCATGTACGAGCTCCTTGTGGTAAGTTTCTTCTGCAGATTAGCCAAAACATTCATGTAGTGTTTGTCTCATTACTAACTAGTATGACTGAGTCGTCAAAACCAAATGTGCAGTCTGTGTGCGAGAAGACAGGTCAGACCGCTCAGCCGATGCCAGTGATTGCTCCTGGGACCATGGTGAGTTTTATTTGAATAGACATTACTTGCTAGTCTTAACATTTGAGTGTCATCATGCTAACAAGACATTGGAAATGATCTTTGGTGCAGCGTAACTCCAGACAAGCATCGCACGATCCTTCTCCAGCTACCGACACGAGCCACCCCGCTCCTACACCTCCTAGATCTTGGTAAGTTTATCTAGTGTTTTGCTTAACACATGCATAAAGACCTAGACTTAGCTTTATTTCCTCCAATGCTTACCATAATGACCTAGACTTAGCTTCTTCTCCTCCAAAATGACTTAATAAGCTTACTGACCTCCAAAACCATCCATTTTACCTAAGTTAGCTCTAAAACGATCTGTACTTAGCTTACTTATGTCAAAAATTGCATAATTAGCTTAGTTAGCTCATAGACGATCCATTTTACCTAAGTTAGCTCTAAAATGACCCATTTTACCTAGGTTAGCTTATAAATGATCCAACTCATCCAAGTTAGCTCAAAAATGACCCATTTTACCTAGATTAGCTCCTAAATGATCCATTTTACCTACGTTAGCTTCAAAATGACCCATTTCACCTAGGTTAACTCCAAAATGACCCATCTTACCTAGGTTATCTCATAAACGATCCATTTCAACTAATTTAGCTCATAAACGATCCATTTCACCAAGTTAGCTAAAAAACGATCCATTTCACCTAAATTAGCTCTTAAATTATCCATTTCACCTAAGTTAGCTCAAAAAGATCCATTTCAACTAAATTAGCTCATAAATGATCCATTTCACCTAAGTTAGCTCAAAAACGATCCATTTCAACTAAGTTAGCTCATAAATGATCCATTTCACCTAAGTTAGCTAAAAACGATCCATTTCACCTTAGTTACCTCAAAAACGATCCATTTGACCTTAGTTAGCTCATAAACGACCCATTTCAACTAAGTTAGCTCATAAATGATCCATTTCACCTTAGCTAGCTCATAAACGACCCATTTCAACTTAGTTAGCTCGTATATGATCCATTTGACGTAAGTTAGCCCATAAATGACATACTCTTCTTGTTCTAGTCTTCTTCTTGTTCTAGTCTTCTTCTTGTTCTACTCTTCTTCTTGTTCTACTCTTCTTGTTCTAACTTTCTTATTTTTCATTTTGCAGATTTCATTCACTTGACGAAAGCTTGCATAGATGGAGTGCTCCTTATCCCTTTCTCTGTTTCTTTTGTATCATTGAACTATGCATGTATCGTTGGATGAAACTATTGTAATATATATGGTTGGATGCCTCTATGTTGAACTTGTTATGTATGATGGAACTATGCATGTAATATATATGGTTGGATGATGAAGTTATGTGTTGGATATCTTATATGTTTGCTCTGTAATGGCCTTTTGAAATATATCTATATATGTCATATATATTTGTGATGAAAATTGTTGGATTTAATAAAAAACACATAAAAGAGCCAATATGCAGGCTCTTTGCCGTCCGCCACCGACGGCAACGGGCTCTTTGCCGTCTGCCACGGACGGCAAAGAAGACACGTGGCATCCAGCTGTGCTTCCTGGGAGCTGACCCATTTGGTCAGTTTGCCTACAGTGGCAGACGGCAAAAACTTTGCCATCAGTGGCAGGCGGCAAAGAACCTGCCATGTAGTGACGTGTAGATGACATCATACGGCGGACGACAAAGACACTAGAAATTTTGCCGTCAGCGGCGGACGGCAAAGGCCTGCCGTTAGCCACTTAACGGACTGACAGCGCAATTATTGTCGTCCGCTCTCTTTGCCGTCCGCCGCAGACGGCAAAGGGCCTTTGCCGCCAGCTGCCTGGGAGCAGACGGCAAAGTAGCTGTTTACCGTAGCCTACTTTGCCGGAGCCTTTTGCCGTCCGCGGCTGACGGCAAAGGCCTTTGCCATCCGCCGTGGCAGACGGCAAAATAGCTGATTCCTGTAGTGTTTGTAACCGACCTTGTGTAACCCTAACCCTCTCTGGTGTCTATATAAACCGAAGGGTTTTAGTCCGTAGGACAACAATCACAACATACAATCATAACATAGGCTAGCTTCTAGGGTTTAGCCTCTCTGATCTCATGGTAGATCTACTCTTGTAACACCCATATCTTCAATATTAATCAAGCAGGACGTAGGGTTTTACCTCCATCAAGAGGGCCCGGACCTGGGTAAAACTTCGTGTCCCTTGCCTCCTGTTACCATCCGGCCTAGACGCACAGTTCGGGACCCACTACCCGAGATCCGCCGGTTTTGACACCGACATTGGTGCTTTCATTGAGAGTTCCTCTGTGTCGTCGCCGTTAGGCTTGATGGCTCCTACTATCATCGATAGCGATGCGGTCCAGGGTGAGACTTTTCTCCCCGGACAGATCTTCGTATTCGGTGGCTTTGCACTGCGGGCTAATTCGCTTGGCCATCTGGAGCAGATTGAAAGCTACGCCCCTGGCCATCGGGTCAGATTTGGAAGTTTGAATTACACGGCCAGCATCCATGGGGACTTGATCTTCGTCGGATTCGAGCCACAGCCGGGCGCGCCGCACTGTCGCGATGGGTATGACCTAGCTCTGCCATCGGACGGTACCCCAGAGGCCGCGCCCGCATCAGGTCCGACCCTTAGCTCGGAGCTAGCTGCGCCAATCGAGGACGGGTGGCTAGACACCGCCTCAGGGGCTGCAGTCTCGACGGCGATTGAGCCAAACACCATCATAATCCTCTGCGCAGCCCATGACTCCAAGGTGCGGGACTCTCCTCCGGACCCTGAACCATCCACGCCCCTGCCAATCGAATCCGATTGGGCGCCGACCATGGAATTCACCGCTGCGGATATCTTTCAGCACTCGCCCTTCGGCGACATTCTGAATTCACTAAGGTCTCTCTCTTTGTCAGGAGAGCCCTGGCCGGATTATGGCCAACGGGACTGGGATGTAGACGACAAAGAAATTCGACGCCCACCCACCACCCACTTTGTAGCCACTATCGATGATTTAACCGACATGCTCGACTTTGACTCCGAAGACATCGACGGTATGGACGACGATGTAGGAGACAAACATGAACCAGCACCTATAGGGCACTCGAAAGCCACCTCGTCGTATGACATATACATGGTGGATACACCCAATGAAGGCAACGGCGGTGAGATAGCGGAGGATGACCCCTCCAAGAAGCAACCAAAGCGCCGACGTCAGCGGCGCCGCTCTAAGTCCCGCCAAGGCAAAAGCGATGATACCGGCACAGGTGATAATAACACTCCGGATAGCGCTGAAGACAACAAAAATCCCCTCCAGCAAGAGTTAGATCAGGAGGATGAAGGAGCCGGCTCTCCTGAGAGAGCGGCTGGCGGAGAGGAGGAGGATGACAATTACATGCCCCCCTCCGAAGACGAGGCAAGCCTCGGCGACGATGAATTCGCCGTACCAGAGGATCCCGTCGAACAAGAGCGCTTCAAGCGCAGGCTTACGGCCACGGCAAATAGCCTGAAGAAAAAGCAGCAGTAGCTTCAAGCTGATCAAGACCTGCTAGCTGACAAATGGACTGAAGTCCTCGCGGCCGAGGAATATAAAGTCGATCGTCCCTCCAAGAGTTACCTAAGGCACAGGTTACTACCCCGACTAGAGGAAGAAGCGTATGATACGGCTGATCGGCCACCTCGTGGCCGCGATAGAGAGGCATTCTAGCCAAAAGCTCAGCCTCCACCCCAACACCATCCAAATAAAAAGGCATGGGGAGATACGCCAGACCTGCGAGACATATTGGAGGACAAAGCAAAGCATTCAAGATCGATCTACGGATCACGAGGGCACACCACTCTACGAGACGGTAAATGTCACGCCGGATACAGTAAAAGCAAATCCGGCCGGGCCGAACACAACGGGCAGGACCGATACGAGCTGTGTCGCGATATAGCCCAATACAGAGGCGCCGCACACCCCTTATGCTTCACAGACGAAGTAATGGAACATCAATTCCCAGAAGGTTTCAAACCTGTAAACATTGAATCATACGACGGCACAACAGATCCCGCAGTATGGATTGAGAACTTCCTCCTCCACATCCACATGGCCCGCAGTGATGACTTACATGCCATCAAATACCTCCCACTAAAACTCAAAGGACCAGCGCGGCATTGGCTTAATAGCTTGCTAGCGGACTCCATTAAATGTTGGGAAGATCTGGAAGCCGCATTCCTCGACAACTTTCAGGGCACTTATGTGCGACCACCAGACGCCGATGACTTGAGCCACAAAAACGACCTTTAAAGGCGTCATTCCAGGCGTAGAGGCCCACTGCACATGCTCAATTACACTGGAAGTGGTCTTTGGATCCCCGGATAACTTCCGAAGTGAAGAGTTAATCTTTGATATAGTCCCGTTCCGCAGTGGTTATCACGCGCTGTTCGGACGAACCGGATTCGCTAGATTTAATGCGGTGCCGCATTATGCATACCTCAAGCTCAAGATGCCAGGACCTCGCGGAGTTACCACAGTCAATGGAAACATAGAGCGCTCTCTCCAAATAGAGGAGCACACCGCGGCCCTTGCAGCAGAAGCACAAAGCAGCCTCTCAAGGCAATCTACCAGTTCGGCGTTTCAAAGCCCGGACACCTTCAAGCGTGCTCGGGGCAATCAGCAAACAGACCGCCTGGCGCGATCGGAGCTCGCGTAGCAATACGGTGGCCACCCCAATCCCAGCCCAACGGCGTTATTCGTGTCGCGCGTACATAATTACGCATTAAAAATACCATGGGCACAGGTGGGGAGGGGGAGGCACAACTGCGGCACGCCCCAAAACGTGGCCTAAACCGCACCAGGGGCTTCTCGTTTGGTTATTTTTCTTCTTCTTTCAGGACTTTAATCTCTGGAAACACTGTCCGGCAGCTCTATTGCCGAACACATGATACAGCAACCAAGGAGGCAGGCAACTATGGAATTCCCAGGTGGATTACAGATTTCATATAATTCCCCAGCTCACCCTTGGAAGGGACACAGTCCTACTCTTTTGCTTATTGCACCATCTGTATCATTTTGCTATAACGCAATTTTTTAATATACAATGCATGACATTACGACTATTATTGCATTTTTGTTGTATATATATATATATATGTGTGTGTGTTCATTAATGACGCCTTGCAACCGTACACTTTGGTATGGCCAATGCACCAGGGGCTTACGTACCCACAATATGGTGTGAAAAGTCCGAACACTTTCACAAGTACGGCACCCCGAACTTTTAGCATTATATGCATCAGCTCCGAATCATGTCTTTGGTCAAATGTTGGGTTTGCCCGACTCCTATGTTTTGGTACCTTACGTTCCACTCTATCGGCTAAGGTAGCGCTAGGAGAACTACTGCGATTGTGCCCCGGTTCTGCCGGGCTGAGCACCTCAGTAGAGAAAGCTAAAACTGACTGTCATGAAAAGGCGAGAGACTGGTCGTTGTTCAGTGAGTTTTTTCAAGTCCTTAAAGACTTATGCCGCTTAGGGCGAGGGGCCGGCTCTGTCCGGCTTATAGGCGTGTATCGCGCCCCAAATTCGGCCTTCCGAATACCAGGGGCTTCTCCGAAATTTAAAATTATAGAATTCTATGGCTAAGTGAGAGTGATAAAGCATTATTAGTCCGGTTGCCTTGTTCGTTGTGCTGAGCACCTCCCTCGAAGGACCCAAACATGGGAACAAGAGTGCTCAGGTTTATCCCAAACACCCTAGCACTCGTGGCATGGGGGCAGAAGCCGAGGACTAGCCATCTCTCAGATTGGATAAATAACCAAACAGAAGGTAATATTTTAAATTCATACAAGCGTTGCATAGCGAATACGATCCACGTTTTCATACATACAGGACAAAACGAGCAAGTCTCATTCAAATATTACATTTTGTGAACACTCATCCGCGATAAGACGGGCGCCCAACAGAACACCCTTGTAGTACATCTCGGGGTGGCGGTGCTCCTTGCCCTCCGGCAGCCCCTCCTTGATCAGCTTCACGACGTCTAGCTTGACCCACTGCGTTTTTACACGGGCGAAGGCCCAGCGTGCACCTTCAATGCAGATGGATCGTTTGACGACCTCCAGCCATGGGCAGGCATCCATGAGCCGCCTCACCAGGCCGAAGAAGCTATTCGGAAGGGCATCGCCAGGCCACAACCGGACTATGAATCCCTTCATGGCCTGATCGGCCGCCTTATGGAGCTCGGCCACCTGCTTCAGCTGGTTGCTCAATGGCACCAGATGTTCGGCCTCAGCATACTGAGACCAGAACAGCTTCTCTGTCGTGCTTTCGTCCCCGACCCAGTAGAATTGTGCGGCATCGGACACACTGCGGGGCAAATCTGCGAATGCTCCTGAAGAGCTCCGGATCCGGGTAAGTAATCGATAATTTACTTTTACATGCTTGCTCTGCATATAGAAAGCCTTACCCGCCGCTATCTTCGTTATCGCGTCGATCTTCCAAAGGGCCTTCTAGGCCTCGGCCTTGGCACTCTTCGCGCTTTCACAGGCCGCGGCAAGCTCAGACTCTCGCATCTTCAAGTCAAGCTCCAACGCCTCATGCTTCGTCACGAGAGCCTGGAGCACTTGCTGCACCTCGCCCACCCGAGCCTCGTGCCTCTCTCGCTCGGTGCGCTCCTGGGCCGCCTTCTCTTCGGACTGGGACAGCGCTTGCTTCAGGGTCGCCACCTCAGTCGTGGCCCCTGGCAAACATACAATGATCCTGTCATTTAGCAATCGCGTCCTTTTTCTCACCTATAGACGGGGTATTACTTACCCTTGTTCTCCTCAAGCTGCCTCTTAGCAAGGCCGTGCTCTTTCTGGGACCCCTCGAGGGCCTCCTTCAGTATGGCGACCTCCGCAGTTAATGCGGCGGACGCCAGCAGCGAAGCCTGATATGCATATTGACATACTTATATTAGACTCCTGCGATATTATTTGATCCTCTGTTCGGCTTTTCTTTGTGAACACCGAACAAAGCATCAGGGGCTACTGTCTATGCGGTAATATTTCTACTACATTTTAAAACACTTACCTCGAAGCCTGTTAGAAGGCTAGTACAGGCTTCAGTCAATCCGCTCTTGGCGGACTGAACCTTCTGGATCACCGCACTCATGATAGTGCGGTGCTCCTCCTTGATGGAAGCGCTGTGAAGCGCTTCCAACATAGTGTCCAACGCCTCTGTATGGACAGAGGTCACCGGCACAGGCGTCTCACCCACCTTAGAAGGGGACCGCCTACCCGAGCTCGGAGCCGTTGGAGGGTCCGACACGGTGTTTGGCTGAGGGCCGAACTCGGAGCTCTCGGGGACTCCGTCCCCTCGGCTCCCGGAGTCTGGAAGGTCGCCTTGAGGCGCCTCCGGGACTGTCCCCCCTTGATCCGGTGCCTCTTGAGACAGCACCTCGGCGTCGTCGGCTGGATGAGGGAAGGTGGCGGTCGGGATTGGATCGCTATCCATGTCCGACGAGCCCAGGGAGCCGTCCGAGGATACCTCGACATTGGCTCGGGGCGGCCTGCACAATTGAGTTCGGTGTTAGGGAAAGTAATGCGACAAAGGAATCCTATGGGTTACTTTGGTATCCGAATACTTATGATCTCCCCTGGGGCTTGGCCCTGGGCAGCCACTCGTCTTCACTTTCGTCAGCGGCGGTGGAGCTATTCGGAAGGAGCGTCCTTCCCTTCTTGGACCCTCTGGCCTCCCCAGTTGGGGCAGCCTTCCTTTTCTTGTCTCCCCCAGTCGGTGGGGGAGCCTCTTCTTCCTCTTCCTCGTCTTCGGGGGAAGAGTGCGCCGCAGAGTCATCGGACGGTGAGTCCGACGACGCCTGGCGTCGGGAACTCTTTCGAGCTCCCTTGGCCTTCTTGGTCTTCTCCGGCACCTTATAAGGGGCCGGAGTCAGCATCTTCGTCAGAAGAGCATTTGCGGGGCCTTCAGGCAAGGGAGCCGGACAGTCGATCTGTCCGGCCATCTTCTGCCAGTCCTGTTAACGGCACGGGAGTTTAGATCCCGCATAGAGCCAATCTATATAGAAAACAAATATCCTGTAAAAGGTAAAACAACTCACCGCACTGGCATGGCGCTTCACGCTGAATCCACGATCCTTAGTAATGGAGGGAGGGACCTCGGCGCTCTTGAACAGCACCCTCCAGGCATCTTCATGAGTCGTATCGAAGAGCCTGTTTATAGTTCGGTGCTGCGCCGGATTGAACTCCCACAAGGTAAACTCCCGTTGTTGGCACGGGAGTATCCGGCGGACGAGCATAACCTGGACTATGTTGACAAGCTTGAGCTTCTTATCCACCATGTTCTGAATACATGACTGGAGTCCAGTCAGCTCTTTTGTATTACCCCAAGACAGGCCCTTCTCTTTCCAGGAGGTGAGCCGCATGGGGATGCCAGATCGGAACTCGGGGGCCGCTACCCATGCAGGGTCGCGCGGCTCGGTGATATAGAACCACCCCGATTGCCACCCCTTTATGGTGTCCATGAAGGTGCCCTCGAGCCATGTGATGTTGGGCATCTTGCCCACCATGGCGCCTCCGCACTCCGCCTGGCAGCCACTCACTACCTTCGGCTTGACATTGAAGGTCTTCAGCCATAAGCCGAAGTGGGGCTTGATGCGGAGGAAGGCCTCGCACACGACGATGAACGCCGAGATGTTGAGGATGAAGTTCGGGGCTAGATCGTGGAAATCCAGGCCGTAATAAAATATGAGCCCCCGGACGAAGGGATAGAGAGGGAATCCCAGTCCACGGAGGAAATGGGTGAGGTATACCACCCTCTCATGGGGCTCAGGGGTGGGGATGAGCTGTCCCTCATCTGGGAGTCGGTGCGCGATATCGTCGGGCAGGTATCCGACTCTCCTCAGTTTCTTGACGTCTCCCTCTGTGACGGAGGAGACCATCCACTTGCCTCCCGCTCCGGACATGGTTGGAGAAGTTTGAGATGGAAGTGAGGACTTGGGCGCTAGAGCTCGAGTGTGCGGGAGCGGATGAGAAGAGGAGGAAGAAGGCATGGATAGAAAGGTGAATCCTTATCCCTTTATATGGGTGGACAAAATTAAAACGTCCCCACTTGCCTGGTAAAACTCGCTTGTCCCCCAAGCGCCGCAATTGATGGCGCGGTTGGGTTACCCACGCCCGTATTGATGACAATACCGTAATAAGGGGACACGATCTCTGCTTTGACAAGATGTGTTGAAAAACTGCCTCGCATTATGTGCGGGCTGGTTAAAAGAAACGGTTCGAATAATCACCGGGCCATGACGTAACGTCATGTTGCCAAAACAAGCTAGCGGATTAGATCTGTGAAAACATTATTCTCTCTACGGTGAAATATTGGACTTATTTTGCAGGGTCGGACACTATCCTCGTATACAAATTCTTCTGTGATGTATTCGGAGAAGGAACCCACCTTGCAATGCCGAAGACAACTGCGCGCCGGACTCATCATCATTGAAGCCTGGTTCAGGGGCTACTGAGGGAGTCCTGGATTAGGGGGTCTCCGGACAGCCGGACTATCTCCATTGGCCGGACTGTTAGACTATGAAGATACAAGATTGAAGACTTCGTCTTGTGTCCGGATGGGACTCTACTTGGCGTGGAAGGCAAGCTAGGCAATACGTATATGGATGTCTCCTCCTTTGTAACCGACCTTGTGTAACCCTAACCCTAACCCTCTCTGCTGTCTATATAAACCGAAGGGTTTTAGTCCGTAGGACAACAATCACAACATACAATCATACCATAGGCTAGCTTCTAGGGTTTATCATCTCTGATCTCGTGGTAGATCTACTCTTGTAACACCCATATCTTCAATATTAATCAAGCAGGACGTAGGGTTTTACCTCCATCAAGAGGGCCCGAACTTGGGTAAAACTTCGTGTCCCTTGCCTCCTGTTACCATCCGGCCTAGACGCACAGTTCGGGACCCCCTGCCCGAGATCCGCCGGTTTTGACACCGACAAAGATGATGTGGTAAAAAAATTGCCCTGTTTGATGAAAGTTTGGACACACACCCCTCACAAACCGGAGCAACTCACTAGAAGGTTCATGGTTCCAAGAGGGAACAATGCATGTTTGATGACGAACGGGAGATAGCTTCCTCTTACGGCCTTCAAATTGACCTTTTAAAGACATTTAAGTGATTTTCTAACCATTTAATGACCATAATTCAAATTTGAACTACATCTACATGCAACGCCTAACCAAAATGGTTTGAAAAATCATATTTTTTGTGTACTTGTGTGCGAGTTAATTCTACGTGCAGTAAATTAGAAGGAATTTTCAAACATATTGGTCTCAAGGCATGGGCACATGCATGGAGTACCATGGCAATTTAATTCCAAAAAAATTAAAAAATGGTCAGAAAACATGATACTTTCTTGATTTAATGTCATGCCACCAGGATGATGTGGTAAAAAATTTGGCCTGTTTGACGAAAGTTTGGACACACACCCCTCACAAACCGGAGCAACTCACTAGAAGGTTCGTGGTTCCGAGAGGGAACAATGCATGTTTGATGACGAACGGGAGATAGCTTCCTCTTATGGCCTTCAAATTTTTTTCTACGGTTAACGTGCACTAATACAACTGTCATGTGAAAATTTGGAAAATTTCAGGGGTCATTTGACCTTTTAAATACATTTATGTGATTGTCTAACCATTTAATGACCGTAATTCAAATTTGAACTACATCTACATGCAACGCCTAACCATAATGGTTTGAAAAATCATATTTTTGTGTACTTGTGTGCGGGTTAAAAAATCATCAGACGATGTAAATATCTGGTGTTCAAAAAAGAAAATGTAAAGATCTAGCAAGACAACCGGCCCCCACATGATTGGCACTCTATCTCGCGGCTCGAGGTTTGGTAGGTGAGTGGCGGGGATCATTAATGAGATATGGTTCTGTATTGGAAACCGTCGGCTATTATGTTCACACACGGATTTTGGCTATTATGTTCACACACGGATTTTGCTGCGGGAATCGTGTGTAATTCAAACTATAGTACTCGTAAATTCCGGCGACCGGCGTGTGTACTATCCCCGTCGATCTAGATTCCGACCGCCAATAAAAACTACCTTGCTCACGTCATCGCGCCTGGATTCTCATCTACATCCTCCCCTCGTTCGCCCCCCTCTCTCAAATCTCTTCCATGGCGCCGCCGGTCTGCCCACGCACCCACGAGGAGTCGCCGCCCCCCGAGGACGTTCGCTCCATTAGCAGCGACGAGGACCCCTATGCGCCGCCTGACGAGGTTGCGCCGGACCCCCCTACTTTGGATTGGTTTTAGGGCCAGTACAATCTTTGTCTGTGGAAGTTGCTATCGCCGGCTGAGAAAGTCAGGCAAGTGGCGTTCAAGAAGGAGATGGCGGAGGAGGAAGCCAGGTACCAGGCGGCCTGTGAAGCCCGTGATGCCGCCTGGAAAAAGGAGGAGGCGGAGCTTTGGTGGCGGGTGCGTTGTCGTGCCGAGGAGGTGTACAAAGATGGGTACTTAGCGATGAAGGTTATAGGCACTAGGCGCCTCGTCGCTGCATGGAGGTGGGACGAGAAGCTCCAGCGTGCCACCGACGAGGAGCTCCGGTGGGCGCCCAATGAAATGGCAAGATTGGTTGCGCGCGTCCGCCAGCAAGAGGCAGATCGGTACGTCAAGCACTGCGAGGCGGAGTACTGCCTCCGCACTGGGAAGACATCGCGCACCAGGGAGCTGCTGGTGAGGGGCTGCCGGAATACTGGCCCCTGGATGGATTATTAGTTTTAGTACTGTTCGTTTTCAATATTATGCATTGTACCTAGTAGTTAAGTATCATCATGTATATGTGATGATATTATATATATACTTTGTGATGAACTAACGAACAATTAATATATATATATATATTATGAATTCCATTTTCTATCTGTTTTTGTATACTAATTTGAATCTAGCTGTTATCATCCACATATACAGAATGGAAAGCGTATATACACTCATTGAAATAGAACATATAAGAATGGAAAACAGAGTACACACATTGAAACAGAGCAATAAACAGAGCAATACTATGATTGATGTGAATACATAGCTATCCACGTCGAACAACTTTTCAAAATAAAACGCATCCATGAGACCATGACTAGCAGCTCTTGGCTCTGCCTAAACTCGTGCAGGCGTTCGTCCAAGCGGTCGACATGCTCGCGGTACACCTGGAGCGTGATCTCGAGCTCCAAGTTGGCTATTTCATCAGAGATCACCAACTCAAGGATGCAACAGCCATGTTCCTCTACTACGCCCAGGTGGACACCTGGGCCAAGGAGGCGGTCGAGCCTACGGACCAGCGCGTTGCCATCCAGCGGGTCGCGAATAAGGCAAACGGCGGCACACATGCGAACGGCATGGCGGGCGTCCAGTGTAAGTACGGCGCGACCGGCCTCTGGTGCAAGTATGGCGCTGAGGGCCTCTGCCCACTCCTAGCGAGGACTGGGGGTACTGACGGGACGTGTACCCAGCTGCGACGCCGTGTCAACAGTAGGCAAGCGCCCATGGATCCGCTCTTGATGTGCGGCGCGCCACGCCTCTCGCTCTGCGGCGCTCCAACGGTTTCGCTGTGCGGCGAGCCGCAGCCTATCGGCGCAGACGCGCCTAGCGTGCTCTGCGGCGCGCCATCGATCATGTTGTGCGGTGAGCTGCAGCCTGTCGGTGCTGACATGCCTATCTTGATCCACGGCGCTCAAGCGCCATGCGCCAAAGGTCTGCTCAACCCTGGCGATGACACGCATCACGGCATCGTCCATTGCGTTGCCAGTGAGCGCCTTAGCCTCGATGGGCCTTGGCGCCTGCTCATTTTCCTCGTCGACGAGGTTGATGGCAGAGGCGGCGCTTTGGTGGGTTGGCATGCTTGGAAAAGGTGGATGTGCTACAAGTTGTGCTTGTCGCCTCCGTGTGTCGTGCGCCGCCTATTCGCAATGTCGCTGGGTGGCGGGAAACAGGTGAGGAAATGGCGGGAAATGGTGGCGTGTTCATAGAACACCATCAATTAATGGAAACTTAGCATAGAAGGAACATCGAGCTAGCACAAGAAGTAGATGATAATCACATAAACACGGACCACACTAGGGAACCCGTCGGTGATGAATTCATTAATCCCAAACGGATGAATTAGAAGCAATCGTTGGTGTTATTATCGGTCTTCGCACACATTTCTGATTACAGATCTGTCTGCCGCGTATCACACACATCTTGTTATATTGAACCGTTTCTTCTCTCTTGTCTCAATGCAAATAGTTTATCCGAGTGAACTGCATGCCGTATATCGCACACACCTTCATCTGGCTGCCTGTTTCTTTTGTGTTGCCTAATCACAAACAGTTCATCCGAGTGAACCGTATGTTGTATATCGCACACACTTTCATCTTGTTGCCCGTTTCTTTTGTTCCTCCTCATCGCAAACAGTTAATTGAGCTGAACCGTATGCCCTGTATCGCACACGTAACTAAAATCTGAACCGTGTTTAATGCATCGTTCATTGCAAACGTTTTTCACCTTTTTTGACAGTTATTTTACACCACCGTTTGCGATTATGTCATCGCACACAGTTTCATCGAAGGGTCTCTGATAGTATTGTCGCGTTAGCAGCAACCTGCAGTAGTGTTAAATGCGTAGAAAACTTAGTAATTAGTAATATATATATACAATGGCCAAACGAACCCTGATCAGTTTCAAATTTCAGCCCGACACTCCTGTTATTCTATGTTTCCCGTAGAAAACAAAGTTCAAGGCGAGAAGAGGAAGCGATTATCGTTTCGCCCACAAGAGGGGCATGTTTCCCTACCGAAACCACGAGGGTTGTGACAGGCTCTGGTTTGTAAGAGGCTTGTAATATAGCTTCGCCCAAATTGGACAATTATATGTACCATGTAGTGACACCATGCCAAGTTTCATGATTTCCTTGTGAGTTTTGGATTTACAGAGATTTAAAAACCGAGATTCGCAATGTTTGTGGACAAGCCAGGCCAGCGAGACGGTTGAATTCATTCCCATTCGTTCCATGGGACCTAAACATGCACTCCAAGGAAACATGTACGTTTTTTCTAGCCATTTTGGCGCACTGGAGCATGTATTTGTAGTTCGGATTTGAATTATGGACATTAAATGCCTAGAAAACTCAATTAATGAATAAAAAAGATCAAATGAACCCTGAATAATTTCAAAGTTCAGCGCGAGTCTCCCGTTGTTCCTTGTCACGTGTAGAAGAAAATATGAGGCTAGAAGAGGGAGTGATTATCGTTTGGCCCACAATGGGACACGTTTCCCTATCAAAACCGCGAGGGTTCTTGCGATAGGCTCCGGTTTGTAAGAGGTTCGTAATAAAGCTTGGCCCAAATTGGCAATGTTTTTATCCCCAACATATATGTGCCATGACGTGACATGATGCCACCTTTGATGACTTTCTGGTGAGTTTTGGATTTATGGGGACTTAAAAACCAAGATTTGAAATGTTTGAGGACGAGCCAGGACACCGGTATAGTTGTAATTCATTCCCATTCCTGGCATGGGACCTAAACATGCACCCAAGGACACATGTATAAGTTTTCTAGCCATTTTGGTGAACTGGAGCATGTATTTGTAGTTCAGATTTGAATTATGGACCTTAAATGCCTAGGAAACTAATTAGTGTATAAAAAGGCCGAGCGAACACTGAATAAGTTTAAATTTCAGCACGGATATCATGTCGTTCCATGTTGCTCGTGGAAGAAAATACAAGGCAAAAAGAGGTAGTGATCACGTTTCGCCAACAAGGTGAACACGTTTCCCTATCGGAACCACGAGGCTTCTTTGAGAGAAGCTCCAGTTTTTGTAAGAGGTTTGTAATAAAGCTTGGCCCAAATTGGACAATGTTTTTACCACGACATATATGTGCCATGACGTGACATGATGCCACCTTTGATGACTTTCTGGTGAGTTTAGGATTTACGGAGATTTAAAAACCGAGATTCCAAATGTTTGAGGACGAGCCAGGACGCGGGTACGGTTGTAATTCGTTCCCATTCCTGGCATGGGACCTAAACATGCACCCAAGGACACAAGTATAAATTTTCTAGCCATTTTGGTGAACTGGAGCATGCATTTGAAATTCAGATTTGAATTATGGACATTAAATGCCTAGGAAACTAAATTAGTGTATAAAAAGGCCAAACGAAACCTGGATAAGTTTAAATTTCAGCACGGATATCATGTCATTCCATGTTGCCCGTAGAAGAAAATACAAGGCGAAAAGAGGCAGTGATTATGTTTTGCCCACAAGGGGGACACTTTTCCCTATCGGAACCACGAGGCTTCTTTGAGAGAAGCTCCGGTTTGTAAGAGGCTTGTAATAAAACTTGCGCCAAAATGGACAAAAAACATTCCTCGACATATAAGTGCTATGTCGTGACACCATGCCAGGTTTCACGATTTTTGGCTTAGTTTTGGATTTATGGGGATTTAAATGTCACATCCCTAGTTCTAGTATGACCTAGACTAGCTAGTCATTTGTGCATCATGTTTAAATTTCAAATGAAGTTGAAATGGGGATGTTTCAAACCCTAGCACCAAAGCAAATTCAAATAGGTTCAAATTAAAAATGGAATTTCAATGAACCCAAAACACTTTTCAAAAATGTTCATGGTCTTTGGAAAATGTTGGAAACAACAACCAGGGGTGATGCACATTTTTGCTAGACATTTTGGATTTTTGAATGAACCCATATGTATTTGAATTGGAGCTATTTAAAATAATATAAATATTTTAGAGGCTGCAAAAATGTTGGAATTTGGTGAGGGCCTCTGGTATATTATAACTAGTGGTCACAAGGAATCTCAACATTTTTATATTTGTGCTGGTATTTATTTTTAAGTCAAAAACAAATGTCAGAAATAGAGAAGAAAACAAAAAAAGGGAAAAGGCTTACGTGGGCCTTACCTGAGGCCTGGCTGTTACAGCCCACCGGGCCAGCCCACCTGGCGACCCAGCCCACCAGGGGCAGCCCCGTCTTCTACCTCTTGCCAGTAGGCGGAGGAGAAGCTGGGCACAACGCACGCGCGGCCACCGCGTGCCACCTCCACCGTGCCTGGCTGTCCTCCCGTCGCCTGGACCTCCTTCGCGTCGCCACGCACCCCTGGACCTCTCTCACTCTCTCCTGCGCTCCTCCCCTCCTCTGATTTCTCTTCCCCGCAGCGCCACCGAGCACAGCCGACGCCACAGCTCGCCGCTGCCGCGGCCACTACCTCCCCCTCGCCCCCCTGGACATGCCCAGGAGCTCCACGACGTCGTCTTCGTCATCTCCACCGAGCCAAGCGAACCGGGGCGCGCCATAGCGACGTCATCACCATCGTCTTCAACCTCTCGTCCGCCGAGATCGCCGGCGCCCGTCCATCGTCTCCGACTCGTCCCCGAGCCCGCTGACCATCCCGTCGCCTCCGTTGTGTGATTCTGCGTCTGTTCCCCCTCTTCCCGAGCTTGTTTACGCCCTGCAGTCGTCGCCCCCTTGTCGACCGAACCACGCCGCCGCCCGAGCTCGTCGGCGGCAATGCTCCGGTGACCATTTGGTCCCAGACGCGTGTCCATCGAGCTTGCTGCCCCGCGCTAAGCCTCGCTAGCGCCTCCCCTTGCCCGCTTGCACCCCACAACGCCAACTCCACGCACACCCGAGCTCCGGCCGCCGCACTTGTCGTCGCAGGCGCCACTCCAGCCGCTCCCCGGCCGCGCCACCACCACGGCTGGATGCAGACGAGCGTCCACATCCCGTAGCTGCACTTCGCGCACCAAATGCCCCCCTGTAGGCCAAACCCGCAGCGCACCGCCACGTTTGCACTCGCCGGCGGCTAAACGCCGGCGACCGCTGACTTTTGACCTACGTGAGTTGACCCCACAGCCCAGTTTGACCTCCCCCCTCTCTCTCACTGACTTGCGGGCCCCGCCCGACTAACTACTATAGTTAGCACTAATTAACTAACTAGGTTAGCTACTACAGTCACTGACTAGTGGGCCCTGCCCAGTTAGTTAGGACTAACTAACTTAGTTATTTGACTAGGTCACTGACCAGTGGGACCCACAGGTCAGGTTTGACCTGGTCAGCCCCGTTGACTCGCTTATGTCATGCTGACGTAGTGTTGGCGCAGTTATTCTTTTTCTGGAATTTTTTTAACTTAGGAAATTCCAGAATATTGCCTAAACTTCAAAAAATCATAATAATTCAACCGTAGCTCAGAATGAAATAAATTATATATGGAAAATTATCAGAAAAATGCAAGGAATCTATTTATGCCAGTTACATGCATGAAAAACCAACTTATACATGCTGTATAAGTGAAAACATAATATGGGCATTTTAAATGCTTCATTTTGAATTGCATTTGAATCTTGGATTCAAATGGGCTTCAACCAACTTGGTAGCATCTTGCATTAGCCCAAACACTAGCATATGTACATGCCATTGTCATGCATCATATTGTTGCATTTGTTTGTGTATTGATTGCCGGCACCGTTTCTTCTCGATAGGTTCCGCTCCGGAAGGTGTTCCCGAGTACCTGTCAGAGGAGCCGTACCCCTTCGTCGTTCTATCAGGCAAGCAAACCCCCTTGAGCATCTCGATAAATCCCACTCTCTCGCTCTTGCTCCTTATAGTGCATTAGGACAACAACGATTCAACTGCTATTTTTCGGCTGCGGTAGTTGAACCCATTTCTCTGCATGACCTGTCATTGCCACAGTAAATAGTTGAAACCCACTAGCATGAGTAGGAGTTGCTTGAGCCTTGATGTGCCTACTCATCCATGCTTGATTTCTTTATGCCATCTATACTTAGAGTTGTGTCAGGTCTGATTCATCGGGAATGAATCGGAGTGGTGAACATGTCCTACCGATAAAGGTTAAGTGTGT
Source organism: Triticum dicoccoides (assembly GCF_002162155.2). NCBI lineage: Eukaryota > Viridiplantae > Streptophyta > Magnoliopsida > Poales > Poaceae > Triticum > Triticum dicoccoides. Next base: position 241,368,948 of record NC_041380.1, on the reverse strand, counting down.
GAACACGTTTTGGTAAAGGTAGCCATGAGAGGCCATGTAGGAGTACCTGGTGGGTTGTCTCATTGGAACTGTCCCTAAGCACTGAGTTCTGTGTATGTTATCCAAGTCTAGTTACTACCACACATTGGGTTCCGGTCATCCGGCCCCTCTCGGCTTATTAATCCACTTGATCTCTGTCCAAGAGTTGCAACTAGTTTCTGGCGTTTGTAGGTAGTGCTACTTGTCTACCAGGTGGTGTATGACGGGACGGGCTTGGGACAGACTACGCACCGTGGCACGGTGTACCAAGTGGCACCCGGATGGTGGGCTTGGGAACCCTGCACACATCGTTTGGGGCCATACTGGAGACTTCGGCCGGAACTCCTTGCGGATGGAACTCGAATAGGCGATAAACCTGGACGAGAGACTTGTGTGGTTAGTAAGGTCGTGGCCGACACCCTCGCCCGGCTTCCGCTTGAAGGTTGCCGAGGTACATGACGTGTACAGGGCTATAAGTGGCGAGAGCGTGTGTGAAGAAGTACACCCCTGCAGGGTCAACATTTTCTATTCGAATAGCCGTTTTCCTTGGATATGAAAACTTGGAGGACTTATGTAGTACATAGACAACTTGAAGTGGATCCTCTAAAATACGCAAGATAAGCGTGAGTGCTATGTATGGCCTTCTCGTAGGCAGACCGGAACGGATCCATAGTGGAGTATTGATATGGTGAATATGTGGACTCGTGTGCATCTCTTACCTCAAAGAAGTTTCTGATACTCGTAGTATAGGTTAGCCACTGAGTCAAAGCTGGCTTGCTGCTGTTAAATCTCCACCACCCCCCTTTGTTGATAATGTTGCATATGTAGATAGTTCTGATGTAAGACTTGCTGAGTACCTTCATACTCATGTTTGCTTATTTCTGTTTTAAAGTTGGTTACACTAGTGACTTCGACGAATAGCTTGTATCCCAGCTACGATCTTGTACCCTTGGGAGGGTCGTGTTTAGTCAGGCTTCTTAGTCTTTTCCTTTTGTAGTTGTGTGTACTCAGACATGTAATGCTTCTGTTGCTTGTATGCTCTGAATGATGGGTCATGAGACCCCTGTTTGTATTGAATGCTATGTGGCTCTTCTGGGCCTTTATCTATATGAGTTTGAGTTATGTTGTGATGCCATGTTGTACAGCACATACTTGCATGTTATGCGTACGTGTAACGTGTATTGCTATGTGTGGGATCCGACAACCTAGTTGTTTACCTCTGGTAGCCTCTCTTATGGGGAAATGTAGTCTTGTGCTTCCATGAGCCATAGTAGTCCGCTACAGCCCGGTTCACCGGAGTGCTGCTAGCCCAGCACTACTGCTCCGGAACACTTGACTGGCCGGCATGTGATTCACTTTGTTCTTGTGTCTGTCCCTTCAGGGAAATGTCATGCGGTGACATCCGGAGTCCTACCTAGCCTGCTACAGCCCAGGTTCCCGGAGTCCTGTTAGCCCATTGCTACAGCCCGGATTCATACGCTGTTGACCGACATGCTCGAGGTTGATTCATGTATGCTTGTCCCTGTAAGTTAGTGCTACTTTGGGTTCACGACTAGTCATGTCGGTCCGGGTTCTCTGTCATATGGAAGCTAGCAACACTATCATATACGTGAGCCAAAAGGCGCAAACGGCCCCGGGCCAGGTAAGGTGGCACCCGTGGGAATACCATGCGTGAGGCCGCAAAGTGATATGAAGTGTTACATGCTAGATCGGTATGAGTTAGGATCGGGGTCCCGACAGTGTTGGTATCAGAGCCTGACTGACTGTAGGATTACCAAGCCAAACTGGTCGAAGTTGAGTCTAGAAATGCTTTAGTTATATAAGGGAATTGATTGTGGAAGGGAATGTAAGGCTCTTTTTACTCCTTTACCTCATGTCATTCTTTCTGAGTCAGCCTCTTCTTTTCTACGAGGGTTAAGGCCTAGGCTTCTCCTCTATCTCTCAGGATGATGTTTTACTAAACCGTTAAGTCTTAGGATTGTTGGGTTGTGTCTCCGTACAGTTCTACTACTTCCGTGTGTCCTCAGTTTGACCTAGAACCTTGATATTATGATGCTGATTGATTATGCTATTCCTTTGATGAATGTCTCAAAATCCTTTTGAGCATTTACAGCCGTTATGCTACCAAAATTGTCCTAGGATTTCAAGAGTTTCCAATGCTTTTGCATTACATTATGCATCCTTATGTAGATGCTAATTCCATCCTTGTTTCCTTGGTTTCTGTGCTAGGATGTCGTCTGCTAACCGAGGTTCAGTTGCTCATAGCAAGAACCTCGGAGATGGTAGGGATGAGGATCCTCCTGACCAGCCTTTGATGGCAGAGTTCTTGTTAGCATCTGAGAGGAACAAGCGTGAGACTAACCGCTTGCTAGCACAGATTGAGCAGAACACCGCACATCAGCGTAAGAAGTTGGTTTCCATCACCGACTTCATTGGTCTGAAACCACCCACCTTCCATCATTCCATTGAGCCACTCGATGCAGATGACTGGCTCCGGAGCATCACTCACAAGTTGCATTCCGCGAGCGTGGCTGAAGGTGACAAGGTCACCTATGCTACATATCACCTGGAAGGTCCTGCTAGTATTTGGTGGCAAAGCTATGAGACTATGCTTCCAGCTGGTCAGATTCCTACCTGGAGGGATTTCACTGAGGCTTTTCGTGAGCACCACATTCCCCAGGCCCTTATTGACCGCAAGAGGGAAGAGTTCTGTAGTTTTACCCAGGGTAAGCTGCCTGTTGATGCTTACAGTAGAGAGTTTGGAAACCTCGCCCGCTATGCTATAGAAGAAGTGTCCACGGACTCCAAGAAGGAGGCTAGGTTCCGGAAGGGTCTCAACCCTAAGTTGCGTCGTGATCTCCACCTGCATCATTGTGATACTTTCCAGGCTCTTGTGAACAAGGCCATTAATGCAGAGACAGCTCAGCTCACTTACGAGGAGTCTCGTAAGCACAACCATGATATGGGTTCTTCCTCCCGCTCTGGCTCTCAGAAGCGACGGATTTGGATTCCGAACTCAGCTCTTCCACCTGGATATGCACCGAGGCCATCCGATGTGGCGCCTCACCCAGCTCAGCAATGTGCTCCACCTAGACCTATTAGTGGACCACATGCCAAAGTAGGTCCACGTCCTACCTCAGGAACTTGCTTCACCTACGGAGAACCAGGACACTACGCACGTGACCGCCCTCAGTTCAGTTATACTCCACCCCAGTCTGAGAGGTCTGTTGGCCGTGAAAAGCCATCAGTCAAGATGATCAGTACCAAGCCAGCCTCCATTGAACGAGCATGTGTGCACCATGTCTCAGCTACAGAAGCTCAAGATGATCCCGACATCGTACTTTGGAACACTTCTTGTCAATTGTCACCTAGCTTCAGTTCTGTCTGATAATGGAGCATATCACTCCTTCATATCCGAAGGTTATGCTCGGTTGCACGACATGTCATTTTGTGATATGCCAACTCCACTAATAATCCAGACTCCTGGTTCCAAATGGCAAACCTCTACGGTAAGCCATGGTAATCAAATCCTTGTGGACAGACTTGTATTCCTTGCTTCTTTGTTATCTCTCAAGTCTTTAGATATTAACATCATCTTGGGTATGGACTGGATGACAGCTCATCATGCCAAGATCGATTGTTACACCAGATCTGTTCAACTTACACATCCATCTGGCAAAATAGTCACTGTCTCTACTAGAGTTGCAAGGCATCAACTCTATTCTCTTAATGCCAGCCCTCTTCCAGACCTTGAAGATATTCTGGTAGTCCGTGACTTCCCGGATGTCTTTCCAGAAGAACTGCCAGGTGTCCCACCTGACAGAGATGTAGAGTTTGTCATAGAACTTATCCCAGAAACTGTTCCAATCTCTAGGAGACCATACAAGATGGCACCTTTGGAGTTAGCCGAGCTTAAGAAACAACTTGATGAGTCCTTGGAAAAGGGTTTCATCCATCCCAGTTCTTCTCCTTGGGCTTGTCCTGTCCTCTTCGTCAAGAAGAAGGATGGTACGGATCGGATGGTTGTAGATTATCGTCCTGTTAATTTGGTCACGATAAAGAACAAGTATCCGCTCCCCAGGATCAACGACCTGTATGATCAGCTCGCTGGATCCTTAGTCTTTTCCTAGATGGATTTGAGGTTAGGCTACCACCAAATCAAAATCAGAAACGGGGACATCCCCAAAATGGCCTTTGTCACTCGTTATGGTCAATACGAGTACACCATGATGTCTTTCGGCCTAACAAATACTCCAGCTACTTTCTCCCGCTTGATGAACTCGATCTTTATGGAGTACTTAGATAAGTTCGTCATGTTTTATATCGATGATATTCTTATTTACTCGAAGAACAAGGAAGAGCATGCCGAACATATTAGGCTTGTCTTAGAAAAACTCAGAGAGCACCGCCTTTATGCCAAGTTCTCCAAGTGTGAATTTTGGTTGCCAGAAGTGACCTATCTGGGCCACGTGATCTCTGGTAAGGGCATTGCTGTCAATCCCGAGAGAGTCAAAGCCGTTCTCAATTGGACTTCACCCGAAACGGTCAAACAAGTTAGGAGTTTCCTTGGTCTAGCCAGTTATTGTCACCGCTTGGTTGAAAACTTCTCCAAAGTGGCCAAACCCCTCACAGAACTTCTCAAGAAAGATAAAAGGTTTGAGTGGACCCCACAGTGTGAGCACAGTTTTCAGGAACTGAAAAGACGCCTGACTTCTGCGCCCATACTCGTGCCACCGGATTTCACTAAGACTTTGTTATCTATTGCGACACTTCGTGTCAAGGACTAGGTTGCATTCTTCTGCAGTATCGTCATGTGATTGCCTATGCATCTCGACAGTTGCATCCACATGAGGAAAATTATCCTACACATGATCTAGAGCTTGCAGCCATAGTCTATGCACTTAAGACTTGGCGACATTACCTTCTTGGTAACCGTTGCGAAATCTACACTGACCATCAGAGTCTCAAGTATATCTTCACCCAACCGGATCTGAATCTCAAACAGAGACGTTGGTTGGAGTTGATCTCGGATTACGACTTAGGAATCACCTACACCCCAGGCATAGCCAATGTCATGGCTGATGCTTTAAGTCGTAAATCATATTGCAACAACCTCATGTTGCAACAATGTCAACCACCCCTCCATGAGGAATTCTGTAAGCTTAACCTTCACATAGCTCCTCATGGTTCCCTTTCTACCTTGGTGGCGAAACCTACCCTTACGGATCAGATCATAGAGGCTCAAAAGCATGATACGGGAATCTCCCGGATCAAGAAGAATATTTCCAAGGGAGTTGCTGGCTGTTTCTCTATGGATGAACGAGGTGTTGTTTACTTTGGAAACCGTTTGGTGGTTCCCAAATGTCAACAGATGCAGCAACTGATCCTTAAGGAGGCCCATGAATCCCCTCTCATGATTCATCCCGGTAGTACAAAGATGTATCAGGACCTACGCCAGAGGTTCTGGTGGACTAGGATGAAGAGAGAAATCGCTCAGTATATTGCCAACTGTGACGTTTGTCGTCGCGTTAAGGCAGAGCATCAAAGACCTGCTGGCACCCTTCAACCTTTAGCAATTCCCGAGTGGAAATGGGACAAAGTTGGTATGGACTTCATCATCAGCTTTCCCAGGACCAAGAAAGGAAATAATGCTATCTTCGTAGTCATTGATCGTCTCTCCAAAGTGGCTCACTTCCTACCTGTTCGAGAGAGTATCACTACTAGTCAGCTCGCTGACTTATATATCTCCCGAATAGTGTCACTCCATGGTGTTCCACTAGAGATCAATTCAGACCGTGGAAGTCCTTTCACCTCTCATTTCTGGGAAAGTTTCCAAACTGCCATGGGCACCCATCTTTCCTTCAGTACCGCTTTCCACCCTCAATCAAGTGGTTAGGTGGAAAGGGTCAACCAAATTCTCGAAGACATGCTTAGAGCTTGCGTTATCTCATTCGGTATGGATTGGGAGAAATGTCTTCCCTTTGCCGAGTTTGCTTATAACAATAGCTACCAATCCATTCTTAAGAAAGCACCCTTCGAGATTCTATATGGACGAAGATGTCGAACACCTTTGAACTGGTCAGAAACCGGTGAAAGACAATTCTTTGGACCGGATATGATCCAGGAGGCAGAAGAGCAAGTTTGCATCATTCGTGAGAATTTGAAAACAGCCCAATCTCGTCAAAAGAGCCAGTATGACCGCCGTCATAAGGAAGTGGCTTATGAAGTTGGCGACAAGGCTTACCTTCGGGTTACTCCTTTGAAGGGTACCCATTGTTTCGGTATCAAGGGCAAGTTGGCTCCTCGTTACATTGGTCCTTTTCGCATTCTCGCTAAACGAGGAGAGGTTGCCTACCTGTTGGAACTACCCTCACATCTTTCTCGAATTCATGATGTCTTCCACGTCTCTCAACTCAGGCGTTGCTTCTCGGATCCCATCCGTGGAGTGAACCACGAAACGCTTGATCTCCAAGATAACCTCACTTATCGGGAGTACCCCGTTCGTATTCTGGATCAAGCAGAGCGTGTCACTCGATGCCATAACATCAAGTTTCTCAAGGTTCAGTGGTCTCATCATTCCGAGAGAGAAGCTACTTGCGAGCGAGAAGATTGTCTTCGACTTGAGTACCCCGCTTTCTTTCCACCAACTCCTGAATCTTGGGATGAGATTCTTCGGAGTGGGGGCGAGTTGTCACATCCCTAGTTCTGGTATGACCTAGACTAGCTAGTCATTTGTGCATCATGTTTAAATTTCAAATGAAGTTGAAATGGGGATGTTTCAAACCCTAGCACCGAAGCAAATTCAAATAGGTTCAAATTAAAAATGGAATTTCAATGAACCCAAAATGCTTTTCAAAAATGTTCATGGTCTTTGGAAAATGTTGGAAACAACAACCAGGGGTGATGCACATTTTTGCTAGACATTTTGGATTTTTTAATGAACCCATATGTATTTGAATTGGATCTGTTTAAAATAATATAAATATTTTAGAGGCTCCAAAAATGTTTGAATTTGGTGAGCGCCTCTGGTATATTATAACTAGTGGTCACAAGGAATCTCAACATTTTTATATTTGTGATGGTATTTATTTTTTAAGTCAAAAACAAATGTCAGAAATAGAAAAGAAAACAAAAAAGGGAAAAGGCTTACCTGGGCCTTACCTGAGGCCTTGCTGTTACAGCCCAGCTGGCCAGCCCACCTGGCGGCCCAGCCCAACAGGGGCAGCCCCGTCTTCTACCTCTTGCCAGTAGGCAGAGGAGAAGCTGGGCACAACGCACGCGCGCGGCCACTGCGCGCCACCTCCACCCTGCCTGGTTGTCCTCCCGTCGCCTGGACCTCCCTCGCGTCGCCACGCACCCCTGGACCTCTCTCACTCTCTCCCGTGCTCCTCCCCTCCTCTGATTTCTCTTCCCCGCAGCGCCACCGAGTGCAGCCGACGCCACCGCTCGCTGCTGCCGCGGCCACTACCTCCCCCTCGCCCCCTGGACATGCCCAAGAGCTCCACGATGTCGTCTTCGTCATCTCCACCGAGCCAAGCGAGCCGGGGCACGCCATAGCGACTTCATCACCATCGTCTTCAACCTCTCGGCCGCCGAGATCGCCGACGCCCGTCCGTCGTCTCCGACTCGTCCCCGAGCCCGCTGACCATCCCGTCGCCTCCACTGTGAGATTCTGCGTCTCTTCCCCCTCTTCCCGAGCTCGTTTATGCCCCGCAGTCGTCGCCCCCTTGTCGACCGAAACGCGCTGCTGCCTGAGCTCGTCAGCGGCAACGCTCCGGTGACCATTTGGTCCCAGACGCGTGTCCACCGAGCTTGCTGCCCCGCGCTAAGCCTCGCTAGCGCCTCCCCTTGCCCGCTTGCACCCCACAACGCCAACTCCGCACACACCCGAGCTCCGGCCGCCGCACTCGTCGTCGCCGTGCCACTCCGGCCGCTCCCCTGCCGCGCCACCACCACGGCTGGATGCGGACGAGCATCCGCATCCCGTAGCTGCACTCTGCGCGCCAAATGGCCCCCTGTAGGCCAAACCCGCAGCGCACCGCCGCGTTTGCACTCGCCGGTGGCTAAACGCCGGCGACCGCTGACTTTTGACCGGCGTAGGTTGATCCCACAGCCCAGTTTGACCTCTCCCCCCTCTCTCACTGACTTGCGGGCCCTGCCCGACTAACTACTATAGTTAGCACTAATTAACTAACTATGTTAGCTACTATAGTCACTGACTAGTGGGCCCTACCCAGTTAGTTAGGACTAACTAACTTTGTTAGTTGACTGGGTCACTGACCAGTGGGACCCACTGGTCAGGTTTGACCTGGTTAGCCCCGTTGACACGCTTACGTCATGCTGACGTAGTGCTGGCGTAGTTATTCTTTTTCTGGAATTATTTTAACTCAGGAAATTCCAAAATATTGCCTAAACTTCAAAAAATCATAATAATTCAACCGTAGCTCAGAATGAAATAAATTATATATGAAAAATTATCAGAAAAATGCAAGGAATCCATTTATACCAGTTACATGCATGAAAAACCAACTTATACTTGCTGTATAAGTGAAAACATAATCTGGGCATTTTAAATGCTTCATTTTGAATTGCATTTGAATCTTGGATTCAAATGGGCTTCAACCAATTTGGTAGCATCTTGCATTAGCCCAAACACTAGCATTTGCACATGCCATTGTCATGCATCATATTGTTGCATTTGTTTGTGTATTGATTGCCGGCACCGTTTCTTCTTGATAGGCTCCGCTCCGGAAGGTGTTCCTGAGTACCTGTCAGAGGAGTCGTACCCCTTCGTCGTTCTATCAGGCAAGCAAACCCCCTTGATCATATCGATAAATCCCACTCTCTTGCTCTTGCTCCTTATACTGCATTAGGACAACAACGATTCAACTGCTACTTTTCTGCTGCGGTAGTTGAACCCATTCCTCTGCATGACCTGTCATTGCCACAGTAAATAGTTGAAAACCACTAGCATGAGTAGGAGTTGCTTGAGCCTTGATGTGCCTACTCATCCATGCTTTATTTCTTTATGCCAGCTATGCTTAGAGTTGTGTCAGGCCTGATTCATCGGGAATGAATCGGAGTGGTGAACATGTCCTACCGATAAAGGCTAAGTGTGTGAACACGTTTTGGTAAAGGTAGCGATGAGAGGCCATGTAGGAGTACATGGTGGGTTGTCTCATTGGAACCGTCCCTAAGCACTGAGTTCTGTGTATGTTATCCAAGTCCAGTTACTACCACACATTGGGTTCCGGTCATCCGGCCCCTCTCGGCTTATTAATCCACTTGATCTCTGTCCAGGAGTTGCAACTAGTTTCTGGCGTTTGTAGGCAGTGCTACTTGTCTACCAGGTGGTGTCCGATGGGACGGGCTTGGGACAGACTAGGCACCGTGGCACGGTGTACCAAGTGGCACCCGGATGGTGGGCTTGGGAACCCTGCACACATCGTTTGGGGCCGTACTGGAGACTTCGGCCGGAACTCCTTGCGGATGGAACTCGAATAGGCGATAAACCTGGATGAGAGACTTGTGTGGTTAGTCAGCTCATGGCCGACACCCTCGCTCGGCTTCCGCTTGAAGGTTGCCGAGGTACATGATGTGTACAGGGCTATAAGTGGCGAGAGCGTGTATGAAGAAGTACACCCCTGCAGGGTCAACATTTTCTATTCGAATAGACGTTTTCCTCGGATATGGAAACTTGGAGGACTTATGTAGTACATAGACAACTTGAAGTGGATACTCTAAAATCCGCAAGATAAGCGTGAGTGCTATGTATGGCCTTCTCGTAGGGAGACGGGAACGGATCCATAGTGGAGTATTGATATGGTAAATATGTGGACTCGTGTGCGTCTTCTTACCTCAAAGAAGTTTCTGATACTCGTAGTATAGGTTAACCACTGAGTCAAAGCTGGCTTGCTACTGTTAAAGCTCCACCACCCCCCTTTGTTGATAATGTTTCATATGTAGATAGTTCTGATGTAAGACTTGCTGAGTACCTTCGTACTCACGTTTGCTTATTTATGTTTTGTAGTTGGTTACACTAGTGACTTCGACGAGTAGCTTGTATCCCAGCTACAATCTTGTACCCTTGGGAGGGTCGTGTTTAGTCAGGCTTCTTAGTCTTTTCCTTTTGTAGTTGTGTGTACTCAGACATGTAATGCTTTCGTTGCTTGTATGCTCTGAATGATGGGTCATGAGACCCCTGTTTGTATTGAATGCTATGTGGCTCTTCTGGGCCTTTATCTATATGAGTTTGAGTTATGTTGTGACGCCATGTTGTACAGCACATACTTGCAAGTTATGCGTACGTGTAACGTGTATTGCTATGTGTGGGATCCGACAACCTAGTTGTTTACCTCTGGTAGCCTCTCTTATGGGGAAATGTAGTCTTGTGCTTCCATGAGCCATAGTAGTCCGCTACAGCCCGGTTCACCGGATCCTGCTAGCCCAGCTCTACTGCTCCGGAACACTTGACTGGCCGGCATGTGATTCACTTCGTTCCTGTGTCTGTCCCTTCGGGGAAATGTCACGCGGTGACATCCGGAGTCCTGCCTAGCCTGCTACAGCCCGGGTTCCCGGAGTCCTGTTAGCTCATTGCTACAGCCGGATTCATACGCGGTTGACCAACATGCTCGAGGTTGATTCATGTATGCCTGTCCCTGTAAGTTAGTGCTACTTTGGGTTCATGACTAGTCATGTCGTTCTGGGTTCTTTGTCATATGGATGCTAGCGACACTATCATATACGTGAGCCAAAAGGCGCAAACGGTCCCGGGCCAGGTAAGGTGGCACCCGTGGGAATACCGTGCGTGAGGCCGCAAAGTGATATGAAGTGTTACATGCTAGATCGGTGTGACTTAGGATCGGGGTCCCGACATTAAAAACCCAGATTCTTCTCACGAAATGTTTTCAAATAGCACACGGTTCACTCACGAAAGCCGATATTCAATGAAAACTTTGTGGAAACCATATTTTACAGTTTCATAAAAATTTGAAAAAAAAAATGTGGGATGTTAAGTAGGTGATGTTTTATTGCGACAAAAAAATTCAAGTTGAAAAACATTACGAGATGTGAGCTCTGAAAAAGACAAATTCAGCCATGAATAGTGACATTACTATTCGGCGCTATTCAGCAGTGATTTTGTCTTTTTCATAGCTCACATCTCGTAATGTGTTTCAACTTGAAATCTTGTGTGGTAATAAAACATCATTCTCTTAACATCCCGCATTTTTTTCAAAAAACTTGAAACTTCAAAACATCTTTTTCTCGTGGTTTTCACCGGTTTCCACCGAATGTTGGTTTTCGTATGATATTTCCCCCCTCCTGCATGCGCGATCTGAGTCGCGTGTTCTAATTGGCCAGAATCCAAACCCCACGGATCGTACGTGTGCACCGTTGGATGCTCCCAGATCGAACGACAACCCTGAGCCCTTTCGACAGCACATGCAGTACATGGGTAAGCATTGTGCGCATGCATCATGCTAGCTCACACTTCCTTCTCTACTAGGTTTTCAAAACAGGCTACCGTTTCTCGCCACTCCTCTCATCGGTTTCCCGCCTCTTCTCCCATTGTTTTCCTGCTACCAGTGTCAGTGCTCATTGAAGGCTAGCGGTGACACACCGGCCATGTAAAATATCCCAGACAGTTTCTAAAAGCACAAATGTGTGTGATAGGAGGGAGTAGGTCCCATAGGGTGACCAGCATGAAACGCCTTAATGGCAAGGAGGCAATTCTTATCAGCAAGGCTCGGCTTCCCATCCACTAGCCTAGTCGAATAGAACGCAGAAGTTAAGCGTGCTCAGGCTGGAGTAATCCAAGGATGGGTGACCCGGTCGGAAGTTGCATATCTTAAGCTTCATGTAAATGCCATGACACGGTCATTATAGAGATATATTATATCTCTATAGTGACCTATCATGGCAATTATATAAACCTTGGGATCCTTGTTTTGCTAATTTGTAGACTATGTTTTTATGGGTTATTTTCTGCTCTAAAAAAATTAAAGAATGATTGACTTGACCTGTCATGGTGATTATATAAACCTACTATGCTTTTATGGGTTATTTTTTCCTCTAAAAAATTAAAGAATGATTGACTTGACCTGCCATGGTGATTATATAAACCTACTATGCTTTTATGGGTTATTTTTTCCTCTAAAAATTAAAGAATGATTGACTTGACCTGTCATGGCGATTATATAAACCTTTTTCAGGTTGCATGTAGGGTATAGGGGGCAGGGTGTTCTTCTCGAGCATGTCTCCCTTGTGCGGCTTATAGACGCGGCACATATCTGTGCGCTCCCGGAGGTATATATACTATCCTTTACTGACAATTAGGGGGCCCCACACAATCTCTCCCTTTGACCCAACGAGAAGGGTTTAACCATGATGGTTTCCTATTGATACTAGTAAGGTACACGTGCATTGCACGCATGAGATTTGTTAAACAAATTATGAATAAATACCACACTATAGCATGTAAGCTTTGAGTCATATATGCATGATGTAGATGTTCATTTAATTCTTATAGTTCATCTCATCCTAATTCAATTACTTTTATAAAAAAACTATTTTAGGATTCGTGGAATTGTGCATTGTAAAGGTAAAAACAAAAAGTGACAATTCATTTAGAAACAAAGTTTGGGCAATTAAGATATGGAAGATTCTAGAGAACGAAGGAGAAGTGCTTGTGTTTTGAGGTTTGTGCATTATGCTTAAGTTCAACTATCATGTCAAAGCCGGCGGTTCTCGGGTAGGGGGTCCCGAACTGTGCTTCTAGGTCGGATGGTAACAGGAGGCAGGGGACACAATGTTTTACCCAGGTTCGGGCCCTCTCGATGGAGGTAAAACCCTACGTCCTTCTTGATTAATATTGATGATATGGGTAGTACAAGAGTAGATCTACCACGAGATCAGAGAGGCTAAACCCTAAAATCTAGCCTATGGTATGATTGTTGTTTGTCCTACGGACTAAAACTCTCTGTTTTATATAGACACCGGAGAGGGCTAGGGTTACACAGAGTCGGTTACAATGGTAGGAGATCTACATATCCATATCGCCAAGCTTGCCTTCCACGCCAAGGAAAGTCCCTTCCGGACACGGGACAAAGTCTTCAATCTTGTATCTTCATAGTCCAGGAGTCCGGCCGAAGGTATAGTCTGGCTATCCGGACACACCCTAATCCAGGACTCCCTTAGTAGCCCCCGAACCAGGCTTCAATGACGACGAGTCCGGCGCGCAAATTGTCTTCGGCATTGCAAGGCGGGTTCTTCTCCAAATTCCGTGTACCTGTTGAATAGTGTCCGGTTTCTTGTAAATGTAGTGCTCCTTGGCTTCTACGCCCAATAATGGCCGTTTTCCACGTGTCTGTATCACGATCAGTGGCACAGGGCACTGGTTGGTTTGAGCTAAACTCAAGCCGCCCGAAAGGGCATGCCTGAAGGACCGTCGGCTCCATACCGGGAAGCGGAAAAGCGAATACGAAAAGTCAGGGTGTTTTTATATTTACACCCCTAGCCGCATGAATGAGCCGCCTATTTAAGGGGACGAGGATTTAGATCCAAACCACACCTTCTCCCTTCCGCGAGTATTCATCAAAGCGTATCCGACAGAGGTCCATTCTATCCTGGCCGGCCGCCGCAGCTCCTCCTCTCGCCCTTCCAGCCCTCAGCCTGGAGATTGGAAGAGGTGCTCCATCCCGCACAGCGAGCTAGTGAAGCTCCGGACCAAGGGATTTCTCCCCCGGCCTATATGGTCCCGGTTCGAGCCGGACTTGCCACCTATAATGGCGGAGAGCAAGCGGAGGGTGCCCCCAATCCCTCCAAAGGAGAGCAGGTATGCCTTGCCCCTTACTTAATAAGAGGGCTCGGATTTCCAATTCACCCATTTCTCCGGGGGCTTCTGGAGTTCTATGGCCTCCAGCTGCACAACCTCATGCCTGCCTCCATATTGCATATCGCGGGCTTCATAGCCCTTTGCGAGCTGTTTTTGGGCTGCGAGGCTCATTTGCACTGTGGAAAAGGCTATTCTGCCTTGTGCCCCACTCTAAGGAGGGGTCAATATATCAAGTGGGCGGAGCCGAAGTGTGGCGCATCACCGGGACCGGATATCTATCCGAAACCCCAAAGAAGGCGTCCGAAGACTGGCCTTCGGAATGGTTTTATATAGAGGACGTCCTGCTGCCGGATCCTGTCCGGATCGGCCTCCCTGAGTTCGACAGTGCTCCCCTAAAGAAGCGCCTAAGCTGGCGTCCACGGAGCCCTCAGAAGGAAAGTGACAGGGACGTCATTTACCTGATGGGCTGGATAAGATTGTTAGCTCATTCTGGACTGACCATGATCGGGGTCATGGCCGCATGCATCATGCGAGGGGTGCAGCTGCTTCAATATAGAGGCTGCCCCATGTGGGACTTCAACGAGGAGGAGGACGCCACCCGCTACGGTCGTAAGGGGCCGGATTCGGCTGCCGCTCTAATAAAGACCTTGTCCGCTTTGTACAAGGGAGAAGAGGAGGAATTTCTCCGCATCAACCCACGGGGTGGATTTTCTATGTACAATCCCCCAAGTTGGGTAAGTGGACACTTTTACTTGTCCATCCATTTTATATTCCCATTGTTAAATTTTCAGTCTAACGACTTCAACGCGGGAACTGCGCCAGGATGTTAAAGAAATAAACAGCCCTCCTCCACAACCCAAGGATCCGGGACGGTCCCTCGACCCGGCCTCTCAAGATGATCCAGACTTATCTGTGGAGCTGATTGTTGGAGTGTTTCATCAATTGAGCAAGGACAATGCCTTGGTGGCCATTACGGCCGATTATCCAGGGCTACTCCCAGCCTCGCAGGTAACTGAGACCGAGGTCCTAGCACTTTGAAAAGGGATCTGTCCTTGCGTGTTTTTTATTGCCGTATGACAATCGTGTTTTGCAGGGGAGGTCCTTGAGACGGGAGGCCGAGCCTGCAGCGACTAGCCAACGAGGGGCGGCAAGGCCCCGCGAGCTGAAAAGAAGTGCGGTCCGGACTGAGGCACCGGCGCAAAGGTATAGCACGCCGCCTTATTCCTAGGTGTTATTCCTTCGAGGCATATTAACGCTCGTGCTCTCTTCAGGACGAAGAGACCTTGCCAGACTATATCCGGAGAGGCTGCCAATCACGCCTCCACCAGCCAGGCTCCAAAGCCTAGTCCGGAAGCAGAGGCGAACACAAGGCGCGCACCAGACGCTCCTCCGATTGTCACAGCCCTAGATCAGCCCTTGTTTGTTTTTGCTTTAGCATCCATGCATCATGTTTAAATTTTATGAAACTTGAAATGGGGATTGCCTAAACCCTAGCATTAAAGGAATTCAAATAGGTTCAACTAAAAATATTTTTCAGTGAATCCAATTGGCTTTAGAAAATGTTCATCATTTCTGGGGAAATGCTATAAACAATAACCAGAGGTGCTGCACATTTTCATGATATATTGGGCTCTGGATTTAAATCATACCTTATTTGCATTTGGGCATTTAAATTTTATATATTATATTAAATGTCCAAATATTAATGAACTGAAATTCTGGTTATTGGAAATAATCCAAATAATGGCCACAAGCAGTCTCATGATTTTTGAAAGTACATAAGTATTTTTAATAAAGCCCAACAGTTTACAGAAAATTAGAAAACTAAAACAAATAATAAAGAGAGGGAGAGAAGGCCACCAGGCCACCTACCTAACCTATGTGGCGGCCCAGCTGCGGCCCAGCACTGTTGGCCCAGCCCAGCAGTCGCCCCCATCGTCTTCAACCTCCTGCCAGTAGGCAGGAGGGCGTGTGGTCGCCGCGCGTGGGCACGCGCGCGCCACCTCCTGCTTCCCACCGCTGCCCCGACGCGCCTGCGAGTGCCACGCACACCCCCTCGCCCCCTGCACCTCTCCTCTCTCCCCCTGGACCCCATCCCCTCCTCTGCTCCCCTCTCGCGCGCACCACCGAGCGGAGCTCGCCGTCATCGTCGCCGTACCCGTGGCCACCGGCCACCCCTAGCCTCGCCGATGCTCTCAAAGGCTCCGCCTCGACCCCCTCCTCCTCCTCACCGAGCCACGCCCCTCCAGAAGCCCCCGAACGTCCTCTCCGGGCTCGTCTCCTACCTCGGACCCGCCGGTCGCCGTCGCCCGATTCGTTGAACTCCGGCCGTTCCCGAGCAAGCCGAGCCCCTCTTTGTGATCGTTGTGAGCTCCTCCACCCTTTCCCCCTCTTCCCCGCTTCATTTGATCGTCGTAGCCGTCGCCCCCTTTAAGGCCGAAACCCCACCGCCGCCGGCCATGTCGCCGCCGTCGCTCTAGCTAGCGCAGCTCGCGTCCGACCTCAGGCCCGTGCTCAGGAGCTCCCCAGAAGGCCAAGTCCACCACCCGTTTCCCCTCCCGTGCACCCTAGTGCCGAAACCACTGAGACCCGAACTCCGGCCGCCGCCTTTGAGCTCGCTGCCGTCGATATAGGTCGCCCCCGGCGTAACTGACTGCACCACTCGACGCGCTGGATCACCAGCTGCCCGTAGGTGGTCTCCTCCGCTCGTTTGGACGCCGGAGCGTGAAACCCGAGCCCCTCCAGAGAGCCTCCGCTGCGAGATGTGGTCGCCGGCGCCTAATCCGGCGACGCTGACGTGGCGTTGCCATTAGCGGCTAATCCCCCCAATTAGCACACTAACAGACACTGACAGCGGGCCCCGTAGCGGGTCAAAGCCCGAGTCAACGCGGGTTTAGTGTATGTCTCACTGACCAATGGACCCCACGGGTCAGGTTTGACCTGGGGCGCCCAGTTGACTCTGCTGACGTCACAGTGACGTGGTGGTGATGCCATAAATCATTTTCTGGATTTATTATTATTCAGGAAATTTCAGAAAATACCCCAAACTTCTAAAAATCATATAAAATCAACCGTAACTCCAAATCAAACAAATTATATATGAAAAATGATCAGAAAAATATGAAGATTCTGTTTATGCCATGATCATGCATGATTGAACAAGTTAACCTCACTAAATAGGATGAATCATGATTAGGGTAATTTATGAACTAGTGTTTGGAGTTGGAGTTTAACCTTGTTTGAATTCCACTTCAATTAACTTGGCTTACTGCTGCATTAGGTCAATTCAGTTCCTTAGCATGATCATGCATCATATTGCTGCATTGCATTGATTGTGTTTCTTCCTTGTTTGCCGGTGCTTGTTCCCTCTCGATAGACGTGGTTCCGACGATGAGATCGATGACACCGATGAAGAACTATATTGTCTTCAGAAGTGCCAGGCAAGCAAAACACCCTTGTTCATTCCGATATAATCCCACTCTCTCGCTCCTGCTCTCTTTTACTTCATTAGGACAACAACGATTCATCTGTTACTTGCTGCGGTAGCTGAACCCCCTTTATCCTTTGCATGACCTGTCATTCCACGGTAAATAGATGAAACCCACTAGCATGAGTAGGAGTTGTTTGAGCCCTGTTGTGCCTACTCATTCATGTTTGTTTGTCATGCCTGCTATTGCTTAGAGTTGTGTCAGGTCTGATTCATCCGAGATGAATCAGAGGTGTGTGAACATGTCCTATGGCATGTGAGCTAAGCGTGTGAACACGATTTGGTAAAGGTAGCGGTGAGAGGCCACGTAGGAGTACATGGTGGGTTGTCTCATTGCAGCCGTCCTCAGGAACTGAGTTCTGTGTTTGTGATCCATGATTCAGCTACTACCACGCATTGGGCCCGAAACCAATGGACCCTCTCGGCTTCTTGATCACCCTTGTCCTCTGTCCAGGAGTTGCAAGTAGTTTCTGGTGTTTGTAGTATGCTGGAGGCCGTGGGCAGCGCTGACCGGAGGGGTGGGCTGTGATGCGGTAGGCACGTGGCCGGGTATACCGGGCGCCCGTTTGGTGTCACGGAACCCTGTTCACATCGTTTGGGGCTGTGAGCGAAACTCCGGCCGGATCTCCTCATGGATGGAACCCGAATAGGCGATAAACCTGGACTAGAGACTTGAGTGTTTAGGTAGGCCGTGGCCGACACCCACGTTGGGCTTCCGCTTGAAGGTTGCCGAGTACATGTCGTGTAAACGGCGGTAAGTGGTGAGAGCGTGTGTGAAGAAGTACACCCCTGCAGGGTTAACATCATCTATTCGAATAGCCGTGTCCGCGGAAAAGGACTTCTGGGTTGCTTATATCAGTTCATAGACAAGTGAAAGTGGATACCCTAAAATATGCAAGATAAGCGTGAGTGCTATGGATGGCGTTCTCGTAGGGAGACGGGAGCGGATCCATAGTGGTGTATTGATATGGTGAATATGTGGACTCGTGTGCGCCACCTCAAAAGAGTTACTTGCAGTCGTAGTTTAGGATAGCCACCGAGTCAAAGCTGGCTTGCTGCAGTTAAACCCCACCATCCCCTTGTTGATAATGATGCATATGTAGTTAGTTCTGATGTAAGTCTTGCTGGGTACATTTGTACTCACGTTGCTTAATTTATGTTTTTGCAGAGAGACTTCAGTCTCACTAGTAGTTCCACGTGGACTTCGATGTTTAGCTTGTTACCTCAGCTACGATCTTGTGCCCTCGGCAGGATCTGGTAGATAGTCAGGCTTCTCAGCCTTTTTCATTTATAGATGTCTGTACTCAAACATGTTAAGCTTCTGCATGTGCTTTGACTTGTATGCTCTGATTGTTGGGTCATGAGACCCATGTTTGTAATATCTCGCTCCTCGGAGCCTATTGAATAAATACTTGAGTCGTAGAGTCATGTTGTGATGCCATGTTGTGTTTGCACATATCGAGCATATTGTGTGTATGTTATTGAAATGCTTGGTATGTGTGGGATCTGACTATCTAGTTGTTTATCTTTAGTAGCCTCTCTTACCGGGAAATGTCTCCTAGTGTTTCCACCGAGCCATGGTAGCTTGCTACTGCTCCGGAACACTTAGGCTGGCCGGCATGTGTCCTTCTTCGTTCCTGTGTCTGTCCCTTCGGGGAAATGTCACGCGATGAATACCGGACTCCTGTTAGCCCGCTACAGCCCGGTTCACCGGAGTCCTGCTAGCCCAGTGCTACAGCCTGGATTCACTCGCTGATGACCGACACGTTCGATGCTGGGTCATGGATGCCTGTCCCTGTAAGTTTGTGCCACTTTGGGTTTACGACTAGCCATGTCAGCCCGGGCTCCTTATCATATGGATGCTAGCGACACTATCGTATATGTGTGCCAAAAGGCGCAAACGGTCCCGGGCAAAGGTAAGGCGACACCCGTGGGAATACCGTGCGTGAGGCCGCAAAGTGATATGAGGTGTTACATGCTAGATCGATGTGGCATTGAGTCGGGGTCCTGACACCGATGGAGGATGCGGACAGGCTGTCTGCCACCAATTCCGAGGTGGGGAGTACCATGAATCATAGGCGTCGCCGCACAGTTCTTCGCGACGCTTGTTTCTCCCAAGAGGCATTGGATGCCTTCAATTTAGGAGATGCGTACCTCCGTGCCGCTCAAAATGGTCTAGCCAGAGCCACGGAGCAGTATGTGAAAGACATACGGGTAAGAAAATGTTGGTAATTATATATACCAGTAGCCCCCGAGACTTGAAACAGTTAGAATGACTGTTTTAAGGATCATTTGTTATGCAGGTTCTTACAGAAAAGAATACCCTACTGTCCCAGGAGCTGGAAGAGTGCAAAGCCCAACTTGAGGTCGCACTAGCCGCGGCAAGGGAGCCCAAGGAGACCCCCTCTAGTAATATACGCTTCGAAAGATAAGTATTTTGCGAAGTGCAGCGTGGGTGCAAATCTAACAAATGAAATTGCAGATGGCGCCGGATTAAATCTGGAAGTGCAACAACTCCGACGCCAGCTAAAGGCTGGTGAGAGCGTGCTGACAAAGGTGAGGCGGGAGAAGAACGATCTCCAAGATGCCAACACCAAGCTGGGCGTTGAACTGAAGGACGTTCGTGCCCAGCTGTCGGACTCCGTGAAGGAGAATCAGCGGCTTCGACGCGGCATATATAGTAAGTGCTTCAACGAACTTTGAAAAAAAGAGTTCAGCGAGGAAGTCGACTAACAGAGTAATGTCTGTAGGTATGCTAACAGGTCGTCCTGCAGAGGAAATGCCCGGTTCTACGGGTGACCTTCTTCCCGAGCTCTCACAACTACACGAGCGAGTTCGGCAGGTGATGCAAGGCGTCGCCCAGGCCTTGTGGCCATCCGTCTCCATGCCCGAAGGCCTTGGAGAGCTTGTAGAGAAGTTGAAGGGAGCGCGGCAGCTCTTCCGATTGTGGAAGATGTCGGCCTGCTGTCAAGGTGCCAGGGAGGCCTGGGCCATGGTGAATACGCGGTACACAAAGGCTGACCCAAACCACATGGCCGAGGTCGGACCCGTAGGGCCCGATGGGAAGGAGATCCCTGTGAGCTTAGTATACGACCAAGTAGAATTGGCCACAAAGTATTCCCAATAGGACTGTAAACTAGACAACCTGTTAGATGGTATTGAAGAGGAATACAATCAGTCAAATTGACTATGTAATTTTAATTGACATGTGTAATGCCTTCAAGCCGGATTGTAGATCGTTTGTCATGGCCGACCTTTTCGCTTCAACCTCGGGACCTGACGGTCCGGAGTGTGTCCGAATACCCTCGCGGTTATATAAGAACCGGGGTATGCATGGAGACCAGGCGTAGGGGTCATTAGTGCTTGAACAGACAAGTGCCCAACTAGTTATGTTATATTACATGGTTAGTAAGAAACATCTTCCAGGGAGAATAGTTCCGTTAGGGGTTCCTTTCCCTAGGAGGCATGCCCTAAAGTGCATGTCCGTTCTCCGAAAAGAGATGCGGGAAAAACATCTGGGGGCGTATAGATAAATAAGTGAAAGAAAAGATCATCTTTAGTTCACCGACTGAATATTCCCTTAAGAACGCTAGCTTTCGGCTTCACCCAGTCTGAGGTACACATCCGGCTGACCCGGCAGTAACAATCGCAGAGGTGCTCCCTTTACCACCTAGCCGAACAATCGGGAATGTAGGGGTAAGCATAGGAGCCAGGCAACCCAGCTTGGCCAAAACTTAAGTCATATCGATGCATATAATGGTGAATAAAAGGTACATGCGGAAGTGTGACACATGTGTTGGGCATGAAGCCCATATAAATAAGCTTATGTTTAAAGAAGCCCCCAGGTTTAATGAGCGCGGATAGCGCGTCACTTTATGAGCCTTTGAAGGCTATAAGAGAAAGAGAGGAGAAGGAGAGAAATGTAAGACATGAAGTATATAAAAAATGGACAGAGGAAGGAGACGAACACAGAGTCCGGCGCTAGGCATAGAATCTTCGGAGACGGGCTACGTTCCATGGGTTCGGCTCGAGTCGGTTATCTGATGCATCTCGCAGGCGGTACGCTCGACCAGTCAGGACTTGGTCAATTATGAAGGGACCTTCCCACTTGGGCTTGAGTTTGTCCTTTTTCTTGTCCGGCAGGCGTAGAACTAATTCGCCAACGTTGTAATTTTTGGACCGTACTTCTCTGCTTTGGTATCTTCGAGCCTATTGTTGATAGAATGCGGAACGGGCTTTTGCCACGTCTCGCTCCTCCTCCAAGGCGTCCAAACTGTACTGCCGATTGTGCTCGGCTTCTCTTTCTTTGTACATGCACACTCGAGGTGAGTCATGAATTATGTCGCAGGGCAAAACTGCCTCTGTGCCGTACACCATGAAGAATGGTGTGTATCCGGTGGTGCAATTCGGCGTGGTCCGCAGCCCCTAGAGTACGGAGTCGAGCTCCTCTACCCAGTGCGTATTAGATTCCTTAAGGGACCGCACTAATCTGGGTTTGATGCTGCTCATGATAAGACCATTTGCACGTTCGACCTGGCCGTTGGTTTGTGGGTGATAGACAGAAGCATAATCGAGCTTGATGCCCATGTTTTTGCACCAGAGTTTTACCTCATCGGCCATAAAGTTCGTGCCGTTATCAGTGATGATGCTGTGGGGGGACGCCGTAATGGTGTACGACCCCGGATATAAAGTCTATCACCGGTCCGGATTCGGCTGTCTTAACAGGCTTGGCTTCTATCCATTTGGTGAACTTATCCACCATGACCAATAAGTATTTTTTTCTTGTGGATTCCGCCTTTAAGGGGTCCAACCATGTCAAGCCCCCAGACCGCGAAGGGCCAAGTGATGGGGATAGTTTGGAGGGCGGTGGGTGGCATATGGCTTTGGTTTGCAAAAAGCTGGCAACCGACGCATCGTTGGACTAAGTCCTGGGCGTCTGCCCGGGCCGTCGGCCAATAAAAGCCTGTACGGAAGGCCTTGCTTACAAGGGACCGAGCTGCAGCGTGATGTCCGCCGAGTCCGGCATGAATTTCAGCAAGGAGGTTCCGCCCTTCCTCTTCGGAGATGCACCTTTGAAGGACTCCGGTAGTGCTTTTCTTATAAAGCTCTCCCTCATGGACTTTATAGGCTTTAGATCGCCGCACTATGCAGCATGCCTCATTTTGGTCCTCAGGGAGTTCCTGCCTGGTAAGGTAGGCGAGGAATGGTTCTGTCCACGGGGCGATGATAGCCATTATTACGTGGGCTGAAGGTGTTATTTCATTGGCAGAGCCTCCAATTGTGTCAGAGTGCTCGGTGTCGGGCAGTGCGGTTGGGTCCGGGCTGTAATTGCCGGGTTCCCCTTCCCATACTACGGATGGCTTGAACAACCTTTCCAGGAAGATGTTGGGGGGGGGGACTACATCGCGTTTTGCGCCGATGCGTGCCAGGACATCTGCCGCCTGATTATTTTCCCGGGCTATATGGTGAAATTCGAGCCCTTCGAACCGAGCCGACATTTTTAGGACGGCGTTGCGATAAGCTGCCATTTTTGGATCTTTGGCATCAAAGTCTCCATTTATTTGGGATATTGCGAGGTTCGAATCCCCGCGCACCTCTAGGCG
Source organism: Triticum dicoccoides (assembly GCF_002162155.2). NCBI lineage: Eukaryota > Viridiplantae > Streptophyta > Magnoliopsida > Poales > Poaceae > Triticum > Triticum dicoccoides. The sequence continues at coordinate 241,346,006 of NC_041380.1, read as the reverse complement.
TTGAATGCCATGGATACTGAAATCCGGAGACCATGTAAAAGGGCCTCATATTCGGCTGCATTGTTGGAGTCTGTGTACATTATCTGGAGTATGTATTGAACTCTGTCTCCTGTGGGGGACGTCAAAATGACGCCAGCCCCTAGACCGGCCAACATTTTGGGGCCGTCGAAGTGCATGACCTAGTTTGAATATGTGTCATAATCTTTAGGGAGTTCGGCCTCCGTCCATTCTGCGACGAAGTCGGCCAAAACTTGCGACTTGATAGCTCGCCGTGGCTTGTAAGTTATGTCAAACGGGAGGAGCTCAATAGCCCATTTTGCAATCCGGCCCGTCACATCGCGGTTGTTTATAATATCGTTAAGTGGCACTTCCGAGGCTACTGTTATTGAACACTTTTGAAAGTAGTGTCGCAGCTTCCAGGATGCCATAAATACCGCGTACACAATCTTTTGATAATGCAGGTACCGTGACTTGCACGGAGTAAGGACAGTGGACACGTAATAGACCGGCTTTTGAAGGGGGAATTTGTGTCCGTCCGTTTTTCGTTCAACGACGAGCACTGCGCTTACAACCTGATGGGTTGCTGCAATGTATAATAGCATTGGTTCGCCAATGTTTGGTGCGGCCAGGACTGGGTTTGTTGCCAAGATGGCTTTTATTTCGTCGAGTTTGGCCGTGGCTGCATCCGTCCACTCGAAGTGTTCGGTGCGCCGAAGTAGGCGGTAAAGGGGTAGTGCCTTTTCTCCTAGGCGGGAGATAAAGCGGCTTAGAGCCGCCACGCATCCAGTTAATTTTTGTATTTGTTTGAGGTCCTTCAGGATATCCAATTGTGACAGAGCTCAGATCTTGGCTGGATTTGCTTCAATTCCTCTACCGGATACAATGAAGCCCAAGAACTTTCTGGCTGGAACGCCAAAAACGCATTTTTCCGGGTTGAGCTTGATGTCGTATGTTCGGAGGTTATCGAATGTTAGCCTCAAGTCATCTACTAGAGATTCGACATGTCATGTTTTAACGACCACATCATCTATGTATGCCTCCACTGTTTTGCCGATCTGGTTTGCCAGACATGTCTGAATCATGCGCTGATATGTTGTGCCGGCGTTTTTGAGCCCGAAGGGCATTGTGTTGAAGCAGAATGGGCCGTATGGTGTGATGAATGCCGTTGCGGCTTGGTCTGACTCTGCCATCTTTATTTGATGGTAGCCGGAGTATGCGTTGAGGAAACACAACAAATCGTGTCCTGCGGTAGCATCGATAATTTGATCGATGCGGGGGAGAGGGAAGGGATCCTTTGGGCAAGCCTTGTTAAGGTCTTTGAAATCAACGCACAGGCGCCAAGATTTGTCCTTCATTGGTACCATCACCAGGTTTGCTAGCCAGTCCGGATGTTTTATGTCTTTGATGAATCCGGCATCCAATAGCTTGGCTAGTTCCTCTCCCATGGCATGTCTCTTAGGTTCGGAAAAACGCCGAAGAGCCTATTTGACTGGCTTGAATCCTTTTAAGATATTTAAGCTGTGTTCGGCCATCCTGCGTGGGATTCCTGGCATGTCTGAAGGGTGCCAGGAGAAAATGTCCCAGTTCTCTCGTAGGAACTCTCGCAGTGCGGCGTCTACATCAAGGTTTAACTATGCCCCGATGGAAGCTGTTTTATTGGGGTCCGTTGGATGGACGTGGAATTTGACTATTTCGTCCGCCGGTTTAAAGGAGGTGGACTTGGATCTTTTATCAAGTATCACATCGTCCCTATTTACCGTGGAGCACAGCGCAGTCAGTTCCTCAGCCGCTAGGGCTTCGGATAGCGCCTCGAGGGCCAGTGCGGCTGTCTTGTTTTTGGCGTGGAGTGCTATGTCCGGATCACTAACGAGAGTGATGATTCCGTTAGGCCCGGGCATCTTAAGCTTCATGTACCCGTAATGTGGTATTGCTTGGAAGACTGTAAACGCTTCCCGCCCTAGCAGAGCGTGATATCCGCTACTGAACGGGGCCACCTGGAACGCGACCTCTTCGGACCTGTAATTATCCGCGTGCCGGACACCACATCTAGTGTGATTTTTCCTATACAGCACGCTTCCCGACTGGGGATTATTCCTCTAAAGGTTGTGTGGCTTCTCTCAATGCGGTTCCAGTCTATTTCCATTTTTGAAGGGTTTCCTCATAAATGAGGTTCAATCCGCTCCCGCCATCCATGAGTACCTTGGTAAGACGAAAGCCGTCCACTATTGGACTGAGGACCAATGCGGCTGGTGCTCGGGCTGTTCGGAATTTAGGTTCATCACTGGTGTTAAAAGTAATAGCCGTGTCACTCCATGGGTTTATTGTTGCTACTTGGTAGACTTCGGCACGGCCGCGGAGTGTTCTTTTTCGCATATTATTTGATGCGAAAGTCTTGAAGACTGTTAATACCGTATTGGTTTCTCTGGGGTGGCTTTTTGTGGCTTCTGGAATTAGAAGATCTTCGCCAATTTTTGCCACCTGCCGGAGTATCCAACATGCTCTAAGGCTGTGAGTTGGTGTGGCACCCTCTGCGCTGTGGATTTTACAGGGTCCATTAAGCCATCCTTCCAGTACGGTTTTGTGCCCTATAGAGGGCTTTTGCTTTTTGGTATTAAACCCGGGTGTCTGGCGATGATGCACCCTTTTGTTTCGGACTAGGTTTGTATTCAGGGCCGGATTGTCCCAAAATTTTATTTCGGTTTTCCAGGCGCTTTCCATCGCATAGTACTTTCGTACTATGGACGCCAAGTCAGCGAAGCGTGTAATATCATGGTGACTTATGGCGTTGAGGATTCCCTTGTTCGTGCAATTATTGCAGAAGAATAAAATTGCATCTTCCTCGCGGCAGTCCTTTATCCTGTTCATAACCAGGAGGAATCTGGCCCAGTAATGATGTACTGTTTCTTCGGGCTCTTGCCTAATTTGGGATAGATCGCTTATGTACGGGTGGGTGGGCGGAATCAAATCCAAAACCTCACCCAATCTGAGACCCAGGGGCCAAGGAGTTTCCGAACTCAGAAGTTTGGGTTCTTGGATGTTGTCCAATGAATCTAACCCGTCACCTGACTTTAAGTTCAGGTCTTGAGTGATGTCCTCCCCTCCGTGGTATCCGACTTGGAGGGATCGGGAATCCGGACATATCTAGTCCTTAAGATATGAAGGGTCGCCGCATTGTCCCTCAACCACGGCAACGTGATGGGTGACCTGGGGGGAGTTAATCTCTCTCAGATCGGGTTTAGACCCAATCTAGTCATAATCCGTAGCGACTCCCAGGGCGGCGAAGTGATCCAAGAGCTTGTTTAGGGAAGAGAGCTCCATTGGATCTAGCTGCTCGGCGAATTCCGAGCTGACGTGAAGATTGCTTTCGATGACCCGAGAGGTCATCATCGGCGCAGCAGCCGAACAGGCGGTCATAAGGAAACTGCCTAGCCAGAGAGTTTGGCCGACAGCCAAAGCTCCCTTAGCAACGGTGCCGTCTTTAAAGACGGGATGAGGCATCCTTCCTGATGGCGACAGCACAGAGGAACTCTCAATGAAAGCATCAATGTCGGTGTCAAAACCGGTGGATCTCGGGTAGGGGGTCCCGAACTATGCGTCTAGGTCGGATGGTAACAGGAGGTAGGGGACACGATGTTTTACCCAAGTTCGGGCCCTCTCGATGGAGGTAAAACCCTACGTCCTGCTTGATTAATATTGATGATATGGGTAGTACAAGAGTAGATCTACCACGAGATCAGAGAGGCTAAACCCTAAAAGCTAGCCTATGATATGATTGTTGTTCGTCCTACAGACTAAAACTCTATGGTTTATATAGACACCGGAGAGGGCTAGGGTTACACGGAGTCTGTTACAATGGTAGGATATCTACATATCTGTATCGCCAAGCTTGCCTTCCACGCCAAGGAAAGTCCCTTCCGAACACGGGACGAAGTCTTCAATCTTGTATCTTCATAGTCCAGGAGTCCGGCCGAAGGTATAGTCCGGCTATCCGGACACCCCCTAATCCGGGACTCCCTCATCAACCATGGAGTCTTCTAGATTGTAAATGTGGTAGAATCCGGTGGAATGTAGATGATATCCAATAGCCAGTAGTGCTCGGATTTGCCATCCCTGTACCATCGGATTGGCTTCATCCAACGACCAACTTCCAAAGTTATTCGCACACTATATAGGTGTATAGATGTATAGATATATATAGATGTGTCCCATGCTAGACCAAATAAAGTTTGAGCGCATGCGTGGAACGACCCCCCCCCCCCCGCCGCCGCCTCGAAGTTGGGAAACTAACAACGTACGTATTGAACCAGGCTTGCAGTCGGGTACGGTGTTTGGTTTGTAATGTAGTTGGTGGCCCATCGAAATTGTGCATTTGGGATTTAAACACATCACACACCACCGTACCCATACATATTTTTGTACCGCATGTAGTGTATATGGGGTCTTCTGATCGACCACATCTCCCTTGTGCGTTTTTTGTGACGACACGCATATCGGTGGGCTCCTCGAGTGTATATATAGCATCTCTTTGACCGGTAATGAGGGGTATGTGTTAGCCATGAATCGAATCCTCCTAGTTCATGTTAGGGCCGGTCACGATCACATGTCGCTCAACCAAAGCTCGACCTCATGCATTGTCAGGATTCCCTCCCACATGCTCGGATTACGGGGTTTTACCTACATCAAACCCTATGTATCTCGTCCTTAACTACCTTGCCTTCATGGTTGTTGTCTGTATCGAGAGGTAGGCACCACATCTAAATTGCACATTTTTCCATATTGAAAACACACATCACCCCTTCCCAACGTACATCATTTTGGGCCGCATGCAAGAGGTGCTGGTTTTGTGGTCCCTCTCGTGCGATCTTTATGATGGTTCAATCTATTGGACCAAGCGGTTTATCGACAACAACAACTGTCATTTGACCAAACGATAGATTGATTGGTCCATCTTATGGTAGGTCATGGCGACATGCATGTATGACCAAAGTATCGATCATTACGTGCATCCGCCCCGCTGACACGAAGTGGGAGGTGGTGGGCCAAGCATCCTAGCTAGGTACGACATTATGTCATTATATA
>NC_041380.1:241337721-241340548 GCF_002162155.2 Triticum dicoccoides | reverse complement strand
TATATATATATATATATATATATATATATATATATATATATATATATATATATATATATATATATATATATATATATATATATATATATAGCCGGTCTATTCTGATAATATTATCAGAATAGTTATTCTGATAACACTTCCGCACTGCACGCTTAATGCAAGTGCACGTCATTGTTTGAACTAGGTGTGCTGCAGTACTCACACGAGTGAACTTCGTGTCGAAAAAAACTGCACGCAGTGTTTTTCCGGTACTGTTTTCGCTCTAGTTTTTTAACCATTTGTCGGAACGAGGCATGTAATATATCATTGAAAAGCTATGTATTAGACGCAACTTTGCCATGTTGAACACTTTTCGAGATTCCTCACGGTTTAAGAGCAGTTTTGAAAATGGTGCGGCCCACAACGAGTGGCAGCGAGCATTTTTTCGCATTTTTTCTAAACCGCTCGTCAGAATGAAGCAAATGACACACCGTTGGATAGATATCATCGAGGCGCATATTTTTCATATCTATTTCTTTCTCTAATTCGTTACGGTTTAAGAGCAGTTTCAAATTTACTAAGTCATGGAATTCTGTTTTTTAATTTTTTTAAAATTTTCGATACTGTTTTCGCTCTATTTTTTTAACCGTTTGTCGAAACAAGGCGTGTAATATGTCGTTGGAAAGCTATGGACAAGGCGCAACTTTCACATGTAGAAATGGTTTTGAAATTCCTAACAGTTTTAAGTTAATTTTGAAAATCGTGTGGCAGACGACAAATGGCAGCGGCCGTTTTTCGTGAAATTTTTACAAACCGGTCGTCGAAATGATTCAAATGATATGCCGCTGGAAAGGTATCGACGAGACGCAACTTTTTCATATAGAACACTCTCTCTAATTCGTTACGATTTAAGAGCAGTTTTAAATTTACCGAAATGCGGACACTCTGTTTTTTGCGACACCCAAATCGACGTGGGTACTTCATCTGACAAAAAACCGCACTGCATCGGACGAAAAACCGCACTGCATCAGACGTGTTAGAGAACGGCATGATTTATTTTATTCAAACATATTTTTTTTCAAGGACGAGAAATTAGAGTGCACTTCACATCGGGTGTAAATGAACCACAACACTATCAAGAAGTGAACCGCATTACTTTTTTGTGGTACGTAAATCTTCCTAAGCAAGGTGGAGTGCACTTCATGTCAAGTGTTGGTGAACCACAAGACTATGAAAAGTGAACCTCGAGACTACCGTAAACGGGTCGTACTGCATCAGACAGAAAACCACTTATTTAGAGTAAAAACTGCACTTCATTGGACAGACAAGTGCACTGCATGATTTTTTTTCCGGGACGTAATTTTTCCCAAATGAGATGGAGTGCACTTCTTTAGACTAAAACCTCCACTTCATCAGACTGACAAGTGCACTACATGATTTCTTTTTTATGGGACGTAAATTTTTCCAAACGAGATGGAGTGCACTTCACGCTGAGCGTTGGTGAACCGCAATACTACCTCGAGACTACCAAATTTTCCAAAACAAGATGAAGTGCACTTGACATCAAGCGTTGGGCCTGGAAGTGGACCGTAGGGACAGAGCGAGTGAACTACATCTAATAAGAAGTGAGCTGCTTTGAGATGTTCTTGTTTTGTGTTTGCCAAGTGGACCACGGAAAAGTTATATAGCGAACAGCGCAAGAGAACAAAGTGAGCTACAAAGCATACACAACTACCGATAGTTTTACACAGCCACACACCCATACATATCGGCACTCTCCACTGGCCGAACCACACAAAATTCTACGGGGTACACTTTCACTAACCATCGTGGTAATGAACTGCAGTTTTTACAATGAACTAATGAAGTGCAGTTTTCAACAACAACAAAATTGAGGAACGGGCCATCCAGCCGAACTACACCACTTCACCTTTCCTACAAAAATAAGTAGAATGAACGTCAATAGCAAACCACAGAGGACTTCATTTGGACTTTTTTCTGTTTAGAAAAGCACAAAAATCAATGAAATGCAGAAGAGCACTATGCGTCTCCTGATGCTCTACTCGCCATGTTTGCAGTAGGCCGCCGGGAAGGGCGATGCAGTGGGGAGAGGAGGCCCATGGAACCTCCAGATAGGCGCAGCGCGCTGCATAGGATGCGCACGCGAGCTGCCTAGGATGCGCCCGCGAGCTGCACCCCAAGCGAGTGAAATACAAAATGACTAAAAAATCACTGTGCATGTAGCCACCACAACGAAACTGCAATCCTGCCTGATTCCCGATCTACACTGCACGAGGAGTCGCAGCGCACTACACGCCCACGGCCGTGCTGCTCCAGCGACGGAGGATGGGAGGTGGAAGAGGGGGACCGAGGGGCGGTGACCCAGGAACTCGGCGGCACCTGCGCGGGTACTTGGGGCGCGACCTGACCGGGGGAGCCTGGATCCATCGTCGGAGGTTGAGGCTGATGCGCTCATTGGTGCGATGGGGGCGGGGCCTGGCAGCGCGGCAGTGTTGCCTGGCACCGCAGGGAGGTAGTGAATGGGGAGGGGGCGGGGGCGGATCCCACCGGATCCCACGAGGACGACGACGCTGGAGGCGGACCCCACCGGATCCCACGGGGACGACGACGCTGGAGGCGGATCGGATCCGGCACCGGGAGAGGTCGCGGTGGTGGTACGACCACCATGGATGGGGAGGAGGAGGGGTTGTTCTGGTCAACGGAGCAGGGGGCGGTGGCCATCCAGGAGAAGTAGGGGGCGGCGCCACGGGAAAGTGCTGCAGGGGAGGAGGCGGAGCGTGGTGGTAGGTGGCGGGGTAGGGCTCCGGCGACGCGCGGCGGGGGCGGG
>NC_041380.1:241309166-241337029 GCF_002162155.2 Triticum dicoccoides | reverse complement strand
CAGGCGAAGATGGCGGCTAGGCGGCGCGGGGGAGGAAGGTGGTGCGGCGGCGCGGGCAGGGAGGTGGTCTGGTGGTGAGGCGGTGGGATGCGGGTGTGGAGCACGGGGGAGCGAGGGGTGGAGGAGAGGATAAGGCGGGGTGGGTTCTGTTTTTTTTTTCATTGCGTCCGTAGTTTGGTCGTGGTTAGTTTGTAGCTACAGGTGGGTCGGGGTGTTATCAAAATAAGCTCCGGTGTTATCATAATAAGACTTTTAAGGGTGTTATCATAATAGACCCACCCTATGTATATATATATATTCAAGGGTGCTTTCGGGTTTGCGAGGCAGGTGCCACCAAAGTTATGCATTGTGTATTTAAAGTTTTAAACATCCTCAATATTCCTACATATATTTGGCCACTTTCAGGTGGTTCTTGACTTCTGGCCCCTCTCATCGATCTTCGACGACGCACACAACCGTGGGCCCACGCGGTCAAAGTTGTGCGTTGAAATTTTGAACATCACAGACTACCCTTTTCACTCATATATATTTGGGCCACATGTTGGTGTGGTTGTCTTCTGACCCTCTAACGTTATGTTTTGCTGCAAAGACTCTGATGACGCTCAACGGACACGGGTATAATATCTTAACCATGTGCGATACAAGTGTGTTGTGAATCATCACGCCCGCGCAAGCGCGAGCAAAGGTGCAAGTACTGGCTCAACCGTGTGCGATGCAAGTGCGCTGTAAAATCACCACGCCCGTGCAAGCGCGAGCAAAGGGTGGAGGTACTGGTTTAACCATGTGCGATGCAAGTGCGCTATAAAACCACCACCTGTCCAAGCTAAAGGAGGGTAAGTTTATTTGGAAATTAGGACGAACCATGTCCGATAGACCAACTAGCTAGAAATATAAAAACAAACTACCCGCCTTGAGCATTGCAAAAATCGGCGGTTCCGCGCCACTTTTCCATATTATCATACACGCATATTGTTATTGGACTATGCGTGATCTTGGGCACTCCTTCCCTGCATCAATTCCTTTACCCAAATTTTACTAGCCACCGTACTTCAACCGTCACCCACACTCCTCCAGCACTGACCTTATAGTAAAATTGCAGTAGCCGAGGCATTTGAACCGTTGCCCTCCCTCGTCCACCACCATCTCCACTCACCATTACTAAAATTTTCAGTAGCCGCGACGTATCGACGTATCCTCAAACACTAACCCCCCTCCACAATCCCCCACCCTCCCCCTCCCCCCTCGAACCCTAGCACGTGACCGCCGCCGCCAACCCCTGTCGGTCTGCCCGTTCCTCCTAGCTTAGATAATAAAGTTCAGGTTACCCAGCGATTCCCATACTGTGTCCCCACTCCCCTGAGTTTTTAGATGAGGCCTGCGATCTCCCTCCCTCCCGCCAGATCCACATCCCCTGCTCCAGAATGTCGCAGCCTAAGCTCGACCATGTATCCCGAGGAGCTCGACGAGCGTTCGGCCAAGAATAGGTTTATCATGGCCTCTCCGGCGGACGTTGGCGAGGTGGCCGCCGTTCGCCCCGACCTGTCGATCCCGGAGCAATACGTCGCCGCGGAAGCCGGCGAAGACATTGACTACGTTGCCATGTCGAAGGCTTCATGTCAGCGAGCTACCGTATTACTATATCTTGGGAAAGCTGGCTACGACATCAAGCTCGTCCACAGCTACGGCTTCACGCGGGCCCTGTCACAGGTTAAGTGGTCCATCCCCAACCCCTCTGGTTCAACCGCTGTCGATCTCTTGGACAGCCCTGCCGCCGATCTCCTCCACCAAGCGGTCAAGGATTTGCGAGCCTTAAATGCCATCGAGCCCATTTTGTCATTTCTGAAGGACACGTTCTACGGCGGCGGCTTGGGATCCTCAATTGCCAAGTCAGATCTCATCGACCATGACCACGACCATGAGGAGGGCACCCATGAAGGTTCTTCCAAGGTGAAACAGCCCATCTGTGACATCAGAGAGCGCACCATGGGTCTGTGCTCTTCCAACTGGAAGGATCCCATCCATGGAATGTGAGGCAACATTCTATTAGCAAACCTTACCTTTTCTAGCTTGCCAACCTGTACCCTTTGTTCTAGTAGCTTTTTTCATGCAGTGCTTTAACTGTGCCGTGTTTAGTTGTTTTAGTTATGCAAAAATGTATTGTTCAATAGGGCTATGTGATGTTTAAGTATGAATTGTCCACTTCAGTTTCATGAATGGCTATATTTGGTTGTTTATAGTGAGTAGATGCCTTTTTTATCTGTATTTTGTTGTTAGGTTGGTTGGAGTGAGCATTTTTCCGGTTATCGAGCAGATGCCTTGTTTGTATGTATTTGGTTCTTAGTTTGGTTGCAGTGAGCATTTGTCCAGTTATCGAGTAGATGCCTTGTTTATCTGTATTTGGTTGTTAGGTTGCTTTTTTTAGCATTTGTCCAGTTATCAAGCAGATGCATTGTCTATCTCTATTTGTCCAATGAAGCGGCTCAGACCAATCTTACATGCCCACGCACATGAGACTGGTTCCACCGACTGACATGCAAACTGTTTTGCATAAAGGTGGCTGGCGGGTGTCTATTTCTCCTACTTTTGTTGAATCAAATTTGACTACGGCCGGTCCTTGAAGAAGGTTAAAACAGCAAACTTGATAATCACCATTGTGGTTTTGCGTAGTTAAGAACAGTTCTTGCTAGAAGCCCGTAGCAGCCACGTAAAACTTGCAACAACAAAGTAGAGGACGTCTAACTTGTTTTTGCAGGGCATGTTGTGATGTGATATGGTCAAGATATGATGTGATTGAGGGAGTCCAGGATTATGGGGTCCTCGGGCATCCGGCCTATGTGATGTGGGCTGGACAGATGGGCCATGAAGATACAAGATAGAAGGCCTTCCCTTGTGTCCAGATGGGACTCTCCTTGGCGTGGAAGGCAAGCTTAGCATGCGGATATGAAGATTCATTTCTCTATAAACCAACTATGTACAAACCCTAGCCCCCTCCGATGTCTATACAAACCGGAGGGTCTAGTCTGTAGGGGCAATCATAATCATATGGGCTAGACATCTAGGGTTTAACCATTACAATCTCGTGGTAGATCAACTCTTGTAACCTCTATACTCATCAAAGTCAATCAAGCGGGAAGTAGAGTATTACCTCCATCAAGAGGGCCCGAACTTGGGTAAATATCGTGTCCCCTGTCTCATGTTACCATCGATCCTTAGACGTACAGTTCGGGACCCCCTACCCGAGATCTGCCGGTTTTGACACCGGCATTGGTGCTTTAATTGAGAGTTCCACTGTGACGTCGTCGAAAGGCTCGATGGCTCCTTCAATCATCTACAACAATGTTGCCACGAAGGAGGTTTTTCTCCCCGGCCAGATATTTGTATTCTGTGGCTTCGCACTACGTGCCAACTCGGTTGGCCACCTGGAGCAGATGGACAGCTACGCCCCTGGTCACCAAATCAGTTTTGGAAACCTAAACTATGTCGTTGATATCCGAGGAGACTTGATCTTCCAAGGGTTCGCGGCCTCAACCACCGCTCCGGCCTTAGACCCGGAGCGCGTCATCAGGTCCACAAATGGGAGTCTAGAGCCCGCCGGAATCTGTGCGGCCTTGGAGCTCAACACCGAGAGAATAGCGTCTCCGGCAATCATTGCAAGGCCGGACTCTTCTCCGGACACTAATTCCGAACCCTGGAGGCCCGCATCATGCGAGCTCGGCCCAGATACTTCCGACCCCGTCCAAACCCCGCTCTTAAACGAGGCTCACGACTTAATGCGATCCCTCATCATCACAGAGGAGCCGCTTCTGAATCATGCCCAGCCCGGACTAGGGAATTTTACTTCCCACCCACCACCCACTTCATAGCCACTGTCGAGGACCTAACCGACATGCTTGATTACGCCTCTGAAGACATCGACGGTATGGACGACGATGCCGGAGAGGAGTAGGCCCAAAACCCACCGGTCACTGGACGTTGGATGGCCACCTCCTCGTATGAAGTATACATGGTGGAAACACCTAAAAACGGCGACGGCGATGACGAGAAAAAATCCAGTCAAGGATGAACCTCCTGAGATACCGCCGAAATGTCGACGTCAGCGGTGCCGCTCTAAATCGCACCGTGGTAAGAACAACAATACCGGCACCGAAGACAATGATACTCCGAAGAACACCGAAGACCAATAAGACCCTATCGAACCAACATCCGAACAGGATGATCGGGAGGACATGCAAGTTGACCCTGACGAACAAACAGGGAAGGACTCAGAGGACAGAAACTATCTGCCACTCTCCGAGGACGACATAAGCCTCGGCGATGAAGATTTTATCGTGCCAGAGGAACCCCTCGACCAAGAGCGCTTCAAGCGCCGGCTAATAGCTACGGCTAGAAGCCTAAAATAGAAACAGCAACAGCTTCATGCTCACCAAGATCTGCTCAACGATAGATGGACTAATGTCCTGGCGGCCGAAGACCACGGATTCGAACGCCCAACAAAGAGTTACCCAAAGCGTAAGCTGCTGCCCCAATTCAACGATGAGGCGCTGGAGCCCATACCACCCGCAAGCAATGCGGCTGTCGGGCCCAACCGACCACCACGTGGCCAGGGCAGAATGGCAACTCAAGCCGAACACCAGCCTGCTCCACCTCGCCGTAAAAATAGAGAAACAATAGCTCGAGGATACACATATGACCTACGACAAGACCTGGATAATAGAGCAGGTCAGACCAGATCAATCTATGGATCACGGGGGCACGCCTCGGAATGAGAGGACGCTTCCCAATCCCGGCACGGCAAGTACAACCACGCCCCGGCCGAAAACCACATACGGACCTTATCCGAACTGCGCCGTGACACGGCCCAATATAGGGGCGCCGCACACCCCCTATGCTTCACCGATGAAGTAATGGAGAACCAATTCCCAAAAGGGTTCAAACCCATGAACATCGAATCATACGACGGCACAATAGATCCCGCAGTATGGATTGAAGACTTTCTTCTCCACATTCACATGGCTCGCGGTGACGATCTACACGCCATCAAATACCTTCCCCTCAAACTTAAGGGACCAGCATGGCATTGGCTGAACAGTCTACCAGAAAATTATATTGGTAGCTGGGAGGACCTGGAGGATGCATTCAGAGACAACTTCCAAGGTACCTATGTTCGGCCCCCAGATGCCGATGACCTTAGCCACATAATCTAGCAACCTGGGGAATCGGCCCGACAGCTTTGGACAAGGTTCCTAATCAGAATGAACTAGATTGTGGATTGTTCGGACGCAGAAGCCCTCGCAGCCTTCAAACATAGCGTCCGAGATGAGTGGCTTGCCCGACACCTCGGCCAAGAAAAGCCAAAGTCCATGGCAGCCCTCACTGCACTTATGACCCGTTTTTGCACGGGAGAAGACAGCTGGCTTGCTCACGGAAGCAATAGCACCAGCGACCCTAGTACCTCCGAAACCAGGGATAACAATGGCAAGCCACGAGGCGACAAGCATAAATGTCGAAACAACAATGAAGGAACGCAAGACACGACGGTTAACACCGGATTCAACGGCTCCAAACCCGGTCAACGGAAAAAGCCATTCAAGGAAAACAGAGATGGCCCATCCAGTCTAGACAGAATACTTGATCAGCCTTGCCAGATCATGGTACCCCCGATAAACCCGCCAATCATACCAACAGAAATTGTTGTGTCTTCAAACAAGTCGGCAAGCTTAACACCAAACTCAAGGAAAAGGGTTGCCAAGCGACAACGATGACCAAGAGCCTCGTCAACCGAACACAGGGGGACAGAAGCAATTTCCCCCCAAGGTAAAAATGGTGAGTATGATATGTCGGATCACGGGTTCCGGCAAAACCCTTAAGGTTCGAACACTGGGGTGCGCACGAAGATCTCCCCCCTATCGATCCGCGTCCTAACTTAGCTAAGATCTCACGAACTAACTCGACGAACTCGCAACACAAAGGACACAAGATTTATACTAGTTCGGGCCACCGTTGTGGTGTAATACCCTACTCCAGTGTGGTGGTGGTGGATTGCCTCTTGGGCTGAGGATGAACAGTACAAGGGGAAGAACAACATCATGAGGTTGAGGTGTTCTTGTGCTTGGCGAACTGGTTGTTGTTCGAGTGGATTCGAGACGAGTCCCCAGCCTACTGTGGTGGCTAATCCTATTTATAGAGGCCATCGTCCTCTCCCCAAATATTGAGTGGGAAGGGAGCCACAAGGGCCAATTCAAAAGGGGACAGCTAGTACAAGCTATCCTGACAAAAGCAGTCTTCGCCTGCCAAAGGCTCTGGTGGTGACGCCGTCTTGGGCTCCACGGTGACCTCCGTCTTGCCGTCCTTTTGGTCTTGGTCTCGTTGCACCAATATGGCAACCTTTGCTTGATGCCTCGGTACTCCACGCCTGTGCTTGCCCCCTTAGCACTAAAGAGGAAACAAGAACGATGCGTGCGCTAGTGCCTGCCTGGTCTCGATCGTCATGGCTTACGTCACGCGAACCTCGTAAGGTTTGCCCGGCCTTGAACTCTCCGCCCCTCGCGAGCCAGCCTGGTGAGGCCGCTCCTGAGGAGGTCTTGTGTCGTCCGCCTCGCGAAGCTTGGCCCGTCGCGAGGGTCTTGGTTCCTTGTTGATGAAGATGGGCCGTATAGGCCTGCCAGCAAGGCCACGCCATGGGCCGCAGGCAGGCAAGTTTGGGGACCCCCGTTCCCAGAATGCCGACAGTAGCCCCCGGGCCCAAGGCGCGCTCTAGCTTGGCTTCGAGGTGAAGCCAAGGGTCAAGTGCAGAGCATCGCGGGCCCCCATAGCCCGTGGCCCCGGTCAACGCGTGGCGGTTGATTGGACGTGGGCGTCTCCGCTTCCCCATGCTGCCTCGGCAACTGCCCAACGTGACAAGTCCTTGCGACATGCAAGGAAAACCATCATTACATGTGATCGTGGGGGGTGCTGGTTGGCCTTCTCCTGGTATAAATGGGAGGGGGGCGGAGCCCCCGTCGCCCATCCTTCCTCTGCCTCTCCTGCTTCTTCTTCTTCCTCGCTCCACTCCTTGCTTGTGCAAACATGGCGCCGATCTGGAGGTTCTCGGCCGCAGAGAAGGGCAAGGCTCCCCTCAATGTGCCCAAGCTACTCCTGCCAAAGAAAAGGAGGTCTCATCGCCACGAGGTGATCGTGAGTCCGGTGGTGTTAAGGCCTTGGTATGAGAGGCCGCCTCCTGGGTACCCGCTGCCCTTGTACGCTCATGCCGACGATTCCGGAGGGAGGAGCGGTGAGCGGCGCTGCCCGCGCCAAGGCCGTGGTAGCCGTGCCGCGGAGGCACACGCTGTCGCCCCAGGGGTCCATGCTTCGGTCTCTTCGCGTGAGTTCGTACTGTGGGCGGCGATGCCCCCGAGCACCTGGATACGCGTCCCACAGTTCTTCGCCGCCGAGGGTCCTTCGCAAGCTTTGGCTGCAGCACGCCGACTGCGACACCCCAGCAACTGGAGCGGAGATTGGAGCCGTTGCCTCCGGGAAGATCTTCATGACCCCAGGCTGGGGCGAGATTGCCCGAGTCTGTCGTGCGGAGGGCGCCCTCGCGATCCACTTCAAGTAAGACAACGCCTCCGTGATGTTCTTCAAGGTCTTCGACGAGGAAGTCCGCCGCCTAGAGTGCTGCCCTAAAGGAGGTCGCCAGGACGACGCTGCAGCGGGCGCTCGGCCCGCCACAGGTCTCGCCTGCAGCTCCTCCAGTGACAGCGGCGACTCCTGGTGGTCCAGCGACTCTCCTGAGCTCGTGGAGTCTCTGGAGACGAGCGATGACAGCTACGTGCCCCCAAGCTCCCGCCGAGCCCGGAGCAGGGCTGTGGCGTCCAGCCGTCGCAGTCGCTGATCTGGATGGGGTTGGCGCCGACCTCACGTGGCACACTGTTGATGATGGCGTCGGCGACATCTGGTGCGTGTAGATAGAGCTCCTAAGAATTCCTTCCCTCTTGTTCCCTGCGAGGAATCAAGAAACGGACCTCGTGGGGGTGTGTAAAGCGTCTGTAATGCATTTTGTCAATATAGCCCTCATTATGAAGATTTGTGTTCGCATATCCTGTCGAGGCTCGGCCTCCCCTTTTCAATCCTGTGGCAGCTTGGTGCTCTACGCTGACAGGTCCCGGTCCCCAGGCAGGCTGCAGCCGTTGCTGGTATGCCAGGTCGCGTGCCGTGGTCAAGGCCAGGAGGTGAGCGGCCCGAGGTCCAGTAAGAGCTCCTGAGACGCGATGCTCAAGAGGTCCCCCTTAGCGCGCAAGTAGCTGTCTTAGGATGGGAAGGAAGAAAACGTTGCCGCGGCAGGGCAGCGAAGGGAGTGAGCGACGGTCTTGTGCCATAGCGACTGGTGGATCCAGAGAGAGAACTTATCTTGGCTGTCCAGGGTCAGCTCCACGAGTCGTGCCGGACTCGCTCGCCGGTAGCTGTAGTGTGGCTAGGTCTGGCCCGTGCGGGTCTCCCTCTCCCCTCCATGTTCTTCTTGTTGCTCTGCATCCTCACTTCCCGGCCCTCGAGCGAGCTCAGCTGCGGTTGGTATGCTAGGTCGCATGCCGTGGTCAAGGCCAGGGGGTGAGGGCTGGAGAGCTAGTAAGAGCTCCTGAGGCGCGATGCTCAGGAGCCCCCCTTTTAACGTGCAAGCAAATCGCATGAGAGAAGAGAGAGAGCCCTCGGTACCGCCTGTTGTGGCCCTCATGAAGTTCCTGCAAGTTAGCGCAAGGAAGGGCACCGGTCGCTCTGGTGATTGCTGGTTTGCTTCTGGCGCGTGAGAGGGGACTCCCTATTGTGGAGGGCCCCCGGGGCGTGTACAGCCCCGCCCTGACACATGGCTTGCATAGCAGGGTTAGACGAGGTGTATCTGGGCACTCGTGAGCCAGCGCGGGGCCCACAAGGCCCTACCTCAAGGCGGGTTGCGCCTGGTCTTGGTTCTTGTTTGCTGTCTTGGTCCTGCGAGATGGTTAGACAATGCGAAGGGTCCTGAAGAAAGATGGCCAGCGCACGGCTCCCATGGTGGGTGATGCTACCTCTTGAGCACTGCGTTGGATTTCCCCGAAGAGGAGAGGATGATGCAGCAAAGTAGCGTAAGTATTTCCCTCAGTTTTTGAGAACCAAGGTATCAATCCAGTAGGAGGCCACACACGAGTCCCTCGTACCTACACAAAAACAATAGCTCAACGCAACCAACGCGCTTAGGGGTTGTCAATCCCTTCACGGTCACTTACGAAAGTGAAATCTGATAGAGATGATAAATAATATATTTTTTTGGTATTTTTTGTATAGAGATGCAAAGTAAAAAGTAAAAGCAAATTAAAAGCAAAGCAATAATAAAGTGACGGAGATTAATATGATGATAAAGAGACCCGGGGGCCATAGGTTTCACTAGTGGCTTCTCTCAAGAGCATACGTATTCTACGGTGGGTGAACAAATTACTGTTGAGCAATTGACAGAATTGAGCATAGTTATGAGAATATCTAGGTATGATCATGTATATAGGCATCACGTCCGAGACAAGTAGACCGAAACAATTCTGCATCTACTACTATTACTCCACTCATTGACCGCTATCCAGCATGCATCTAGAGTATTAAGTTAAAAACAGAGTGGCGCCTTAAGCAAGATGACATGATGTAGAGGGATAGTTTCATGCAATATGATAAAAACAAACCCATCTTGTTATCCTCGATGGCAATGATACAATACGTGCCTTGCTGCCCCTTCTGTCACTAGGAAAGGACACCGCAAGATCGAACCCAAAGCTAAGCACTTCTCCCATGGCAAGAAAAACCAATCTAGTAGGCCAAACCAAACTGATAATTCGAAGAGACTTGCAAAGATAACCAATCATACATAAAAGAATTCAGAGAAGATTCAAATATTATTCATAGATAGACTGGATCATAAACCCACAATTCATTGGTCTCAACAAACACACCGCGAAATGAAGATTACATCGAATAGATCTCCACAAGAGAGGGGGAGAACATTGTATTGAGATCCAAAAAGATAGAAGAAGCCATCTAGCTACTAACTATGGACCCATAGGTCTAAAGTAAACTACTCACCCTTCATCGGAGAGGCTTGGATGATGCTGTAGAAGCCCTCCGTGATCGATGCCTCCTCCGACGGAGCTCCGGAACAGGCCCCAAGATGGGATCTCATGGATACAGAAAGTTGCAGCGGTGGAATTAGGTTTTTGGCTCCTGATCGGATCGTTTGGGGGTACATGGATATATATAGGAGGAAGAAGTACGTCGGTGGAGCTTCGAGGGGCCCACGAGGCAGGGGGCGCGCCCTAGGGGGGCGCCCTCCACCCTCGTGACCGCCTCGTGGCTTTCTTGACAGAGGGTCCAAGTCTCCTGGGTCTTATCTGATGAGAAAATCATGTACCCAAAGGTTTCATTCTGTTTGGACTCCGTTTGATATTCCTTTTCTTCGAAACCCTAAAACAGGCAAAAAACAGCAATTCTGGGCTGGGCCTCCGGTTAATAGGTTAGTCCCAAAAATAATATAAAAGTGGAAAATAAAGCCAAATATAGTCCAAAACAGTAGATAATATAGCATGGAGCAATCAAAATTTATAGATACGTTGGAGACGTATCAAGCATCCCCAAGCTTAATTCCTGCTCGTCCTCGAGTAGGTAAATGATAAAAACAGAATTTTTGATGCGGAGTGCTACTTGGCATAATTTTAATGTAATTCTTCTTAATTGTGGTATGAATATTCACATTTGAAAGATTCAAGACAAAAGTTCATATTGACATAAAAATGATAATACTTCAAGCATACTAACTAAGCAATTATGTCTTCTCAAAATAACATGGCCAAAGAAAGTTCATCCCTACAAAGTCATATAGTTTAGTCATGTTTCATTTTTGTCACACAAGAATGCTCTCATCATGCACAACCCCAATGACAAGCCAAGCAATTGTTTCATACTTTAGTAATCTCAAACCTATAAACTTTCACGCAGTATATGAGCGCGAGCCATTGACATAGCACTATGGGTGGAATAGAATATAATGAGGGGGGTTATGTGGAGAAGACAAAAAAGGAGAAAGTCTCACATCAACGAGGCTAATCAATGGGCTATGGAGATGCCCACCGATTGATGTTAATGCAAGGAGTAGGGATTGCCATGCAACGGATGCACTAGAGCTATAAATGTATGAAAGCTCAACAAAAGAAACTAGTGGGTGTGCATCCAACTTGCTTGCTCATGAAGACCTAGGGCACTTGAGGAGGCCCATTCTTGGAATATACAAGCCAAGTTCTATAATGAAAAATTCCCACTAGTATATGAAAGTGATAACATGAGAGACTCTCTACTATGAAGACCATGGTGCTACTTTGAAGCACAAGTGTGGTAAAAGGATAGTAACTTTGTCCCTTCTCTCTTTTTCTCTCAATTTTTTGGGCCTTTTCCTCTCTTTTTTATGGCCTTTATCTTTTTTTATTCCTCACTTGGGACAATGCTCTAATAATAATGATCATCACACTTCTATTTATTTACAACTCAATGATTACAACTCGATACTAGAACAAAGATGACTCTATATGAATGCCTCGGGTGGTGTACCGGGATATGCAATGAACCAAGAGTGACATGTATGAAAGAATCATGAATGGTGGCTTTGCCACAAATACTATGTCAACTACATGATCATGCTAAGCAATATGACAATGATGAATGTGTCATGATGAACGGAATGGTGGAAAGTTGCATGGCAATATATCTCGGAATGGCTATGGAAATGCCATAATAGGTAGGTATGGTGGCTGTTTTGAGGAAGATATAAGGAGGTTTATGTGTGAAAGAGTGTATCATATCACGGGGTTTGGATGCACCGGCGAAGCTTGCGCCAACTCTCAATGTGAGAAAGGGCAATGCACGGTACCGAAGAGGCTAGCAAGGATGGAAGGGTGTGAGTGCGTATAATCCATGGACTCAACATTAGTCATGAAGAACTCACATACTTATTGCAAAAAATCTACAAGTCATCAAAAACCTCGGCACTACACGCATGCTCCTAGGGGGATAGATTGGTAGGAAAAGACCATCGCTCGTCCCCGACCGCCACTCATAAGGAAGACAATCAAATAACACCTCATGTTTCAAATTTGTTGCATAACGTTTACCATATGTGCATGCTATGGGACTTGCAAACTTCAACACAAGTATTTCTCAATTTCACAACTACTCAACTAGCATGACTTTGATATTATTACCTCCATATCTCAAAACAATCATCAAGCATCAAACTTTTCTCAGTATTCATCACACTCATACGAAAGTTTTATTATTAATCTTGCATACCAAGCATATTAGGATTTTAAGCAAATTACCATGCTATTAAGACTCTCAAAATAATCTAAGTGAAGCATGAGAGATCAATAGTTTCTATAAAACAAATCCACCACCGTACTCTAAAAGATATAAGTGAAGCACTAGAGCAAAACTATAAAACTCAAGAGATATAAGTGAAGCACATAGAGTATTCTATCAAATTCCAAATCATGTATGGTTCTCTCAAAAGGTGTGTACAGCAAGGATGATTGTGGTAAACTAACAATCAAATACTCAAATCATAAAAGACGCTCCAAGAAAAACACATATCATGTGGTGAATAAAAATATAGCTCCAAGTAAAGTTACCGGTAGAAGTAGACGAAAAAGAGGGGATGCCTTCCGGGGCATCCCCAAGCTTAGGCTTTTAGGTGTCCTTAGATTATCTTGGGGGTTCCATGGGCATCGCCAAGCTTAGGCTCTTGCCACTCCTTCTTCCATAATCCATTAAATCTTTACCCAAAACTTGAAAACTTCACAACACAAAACTTAAAGTAGAAAACTCGTGAGCTCCGTTAGCGAAAGAAAACAAAAGACCACTTCAAGGTACTGTAATTAACTCATTATTTATTTATATTGGTGATATAACTACTGTATTCCAACTTATCTATGGATTATAAACTATTTTACTAGCCATAGATTCATCAAAATAAGCAAAAAACACACAAAAAACAGAATCTGTCAAAAACAGAACAGTCTGTAGTAATATGTAGCTAGCGCAAGATATGGAACCCCAAAAATTCTAAAATAAATTTATGGACGTGAGGAATTTATCTATTAATCATCTTCAAAAAGAATTAACTAAATATCACTTTCCAAATAAAAATGACAGCAGTTCTCGTGAGCGCTATAGTTTCTGTTTTTACAGCAAGTTCAACAAGACTTTCCCCAAGTCTTCCCAACGGTTCTACTTGGCACAAACACTAATTAAACACAAAAAACACAAACAAAACAGAGGCTAAATAATTTACTTATTACTAAACAGGATAAAAAAGCAAGGAATAAAAATAAAATTGGGTTGCCTCCCAACAAGCGCTATCGTTTAACGCCCCTAGCTAGGCATAACAAGCAAGAATAGATCTAGGTATCGCCATCTTTGGTAGGCAATTCTTCAATGAGGCATCTATCACCCTTAGGAATTTCTTTATTTCTAGTGATTATCAAACTCTTAGGCACAAGATCGAAAAATTCATTTGTAGCAATTGGTTCCTTAATGATAGCAAAAAGATTGGGATGAATACTTATAGATTTAAGATCCGCAGTTTCCTTACTAGATGATTCACCCCTATTTTTAGGAACATACATAAGCTTGGCAATTTTAGTAGGAGGATTTGGAGTATTCTTTACAGAAGAAAAAGTGGTTCCCAAGTTCGTAATGATACCCTCAAGTTTATCGATTCTAGTAGAATCTAAGTTTATTTTCTCATTAACTATGGGTTCCTTTTCCTTAATATTTTTCAAAGTCATTCCTACCTTAGATCCGTATTGGTTAATTTGATTGTGGATCATTTTATCTATATTTTCAATTAATTCAGTAGTAGCAACTTTATTGTCAGTAACTTCAAGTCTTTGCATAACATGCTCCAAAGTTAACATAGTTCCATTAACCAAAAGAGGTGGTGAGCCAAATAAATCTAACATAGCATTATAAGAATCAAAAGTATGGCTACCCAAAAAATTCCCTCCGGTAATGGTATCAAGGATATATCTATACCAAGGATTAGCACCTACATAAAAATTGCGGGGAAGAACTGAAGTAGATTGCTTCCTGGTAGATCTATTTTGAGCATTGCAAATTCTATACTAAGCATCTTTTAGATTTTCTCCCTCCCTTTGTTTAAAATTTAGAACTTCATTCTAGGGAGACAACGAAGAAGATAAGAGACTAGTCATAACGACAAGCAAACAAACTAACGCGCAAGCAAACGGGCAAAATAGGCAAATAGAGAAGGAGGATAGAGAGAGAGGGCGAATAAAACGGCAAGGGTGAAGTGGGGGAGAGGAAAACGAGAGGAAAATGGAAAATAATGTAATGCGGGAGATAGGGATTGTGATGGGTACTTGGTATGTTGACTTTTGCGCAGACTCCCTAGCAACGGCGCCAGAAATGGCTCATTGTCGGGAGTCAAATCTTGAATTGCACGAACCTCCCCGGCAACGGCGCCAGAAATTCTTCTTGCTACCTCTTGAGCACTGCGTTTGATTTCCCTGAAGAGGAGAGGATGATGCAGCAAAGTAGCGTAAGTATTTCCCTCAGTTTTTGAGAACCAAGGTATCAATCCAGTAGGAGGCCACACACGAGTCCCTCATACCTACACAAAAACAATAGCTCAATGCAACCAACGCGCTTAGGGGTTGTCAATCCCTTCACGGTCACTTACGAAAGTGAAATCTGATAGAGATGATAAATAATATATTTTTGGTATTTTTGGTATAGAGATGCAAAGTAAAAAGTAAAATCAAAGTAAAAGCAAAGAAATAATAAAGTGATGGAGATTAATATGATGATAAAGAGACCCGGGGGCCATAGGTTTCACTAGTGGCTTCTCTCAAGAGCATAAGTATTCTACGGTGGGTGAACAAATTACTGTTGAGAAATTGACAGAATTGAGCAAAGTTATGAGAATATCTAGGTATGATCATGTATATAGGCATCACGTCCGAGACAAGTAGACCGAAACGATTCTGCATCTACTACTATAACTCCACTCATCGACCGCTATCCAGCATGCATCTAGAGGAGTAATGCCTTAAGCAAGATTGCATGATGTAGAGGGATAGTTTCATGCAATATAATAAAAAACCCATCTTGTTATCCTCGATGGCAATGATACAATACGTGCCTTGCTGCCCCTTCTATCACTGGGAAAGGACACCGCAAGATCGAACCCAAAGCTAAGCACTTCTCCCATGGCAAGAAAAACCAATCTAGTAGGGCAAACCAAACTGATAATTCGAAGAGACTTGCAAAGATAACCAATCATACATAAAAGAATTCAGAGAATATTCAAATATTATTCATAGATAGACTGGATCATAAACCCACAATTCATCGGTCTCAACAAACACACCGCAAAAAGAAGATTACATTGAATAGATCTCCACAAGAGAGGGGGAGAACATTGTATTGAGATCCAAAAAGAGAGAAGAAGCCATCTAGCTACTAACTATGGACCCGTAGGTCTGAAGTAAACTACTCACACTTCATCAGAGAGGCTTGGATGATGATGTAGAAGCCCTCCGTGATCGATGCCTCCTCCGGCGGAGCTTCAGAACAGGCCCCAAGATGGGATCTCGTGGATACAGAAAGTTGCGGTGGTGGAATTAGGTTTTTGGCTCCTGTTCTGATCATTTGGGGGTACGTGGATATATATAGGAGGAAGAAGTACGTCGGTGGAGCTTCGAGGGGGCCACGAGGCAGGGGGGCGCCCTAGGGGGGGCGCCCTCCACCCTCGTGACCACCTCATGGCTTCCTTGACGGAGGGTCCAAGTCTCCTGGGTCTTATTTGATGAGAAAATCACGTTCCCGAAGGTTTCATTCCATTTGGACTCCGTTTGATATTCCTTTTCTTCGAAACCCTAAAACAGGCAAAAACAGCAATTCTAGGCTGGGCCTCCCGTTAATAGGTTAGTCCCAAAAATAATATAAAAGTGGAAAATAAAGCCCAATATAGTCCAAAACAGTAGATAATATAGCATGGAGCAATCAAAAATTATAGATACGTTGGAGACGTATCAGGTGACAATCAAGCAGGTGATAGTCATAGATAGATTAAGCATGGAAAGCAACCTAGCTTTGGTAAATGCAGGGAAGATGCATGCCACTGGGTTCGGCCCGAGCGGCTTGGGGATGATGCAGCTCGAGGGGCGCCTCCAACAGGGTAAGCTAAAGACATAAAAGGAAAGATACATGCCACAGGGACGGACCCACGCGGCCTAGGAATGATGCAACCCTGGGGGGTGCTCCCAGCTGAATGAACTTCGGAAAACGTCACCTGGTCATGTCGATGAAGGAGAGTTGGGGTAGCTGAAGGCGTGCGGCGAAGGGGCTGCACCTCATGAGCCACCGAGGCCCTGAGCCTCGGGAGGCTCTGGGGGTCCAGGGAGTTCACTGAGGACCGTCTTCATCTTCGTCAGCATAGCATGGTGCCTGGCCTCCTAAGCCGCCAGGATGCTCCGCAGGTTGCGTTGATAGGCGGCCGCCACGCTCGGCAGGCCAAAGGGCATGCGAACGTAGCTGTGAGGTGGGCCCTTGCAGCGTCCCACGCGCGAAGGCCAGAGAAGCTCCTGAGCGGCGGCGTGATTGAGCCTTGGGATGTCGATGCAGACGCGCAGCCCGGCATCCTCGCCTAGATGGGGAGCTGTGCCTGGTGAGCGGCAGCCGCCGCGCATGGCCCTCACGTCTTGCAGTTCCTGAGTGGTCTTGGTGATGAACTCCTAAGCGGTGGGCACTCCTTACCCTGTGTTCTCCTGAGGGAAACGTGCCGCGAAGCATGCCTCCAAGTGGTGCCCAAGTGCCTCCCTCGTGATGTTGGCAAAGTCTGAGGCCCTCCAGAAGAGAGCCCCCGAGCCCTGCCCGAGAGGGGTGCTAGGCGCGCTTTCCTATGTGATGGAGGGAGGCGCCCCAGGCGCGGGCGCCGATCCTGACGAGGTGCCGCTTGCATGAGGCCCTGCTTGGCACAACTGCTTCTTCTTCTTGGGGGTGGCCTCAGGAGGGCGCTTGCCCTGACTGTCGGGGTCGTCGATTGCTGTAGCTTGGAAGGCACGCTCGAGGGAGCACTCCGCGTCTCTTTCTTTGCACGAGACTGTGATGATTCTGCCGCTTCCTGGCATCTTGAGGACATTGTAGTCGTGATGGGTCACCGCCATGAACTTGGCCAGGGCTGGATACCCAGGATGGCATTTTATGGCAGGTGGATGTAGGCGACATCGAAGTCGATGAGTTCAGTGCGGTAGTTGTTGCGTTCTCCGAAGGTAATGGGGAGGCGGACCTGCCCGATCGGGGTAGTAGAGCCATCGATTACTCCTGAGAAATTCTTGGTAGGATGAAGCTGGTCATATGGCACTTGGAGGTTGTCGAACGTGTCGACGGACAGGACATTGAGCACTGCACCGCCGTCGATGAGGGTCTTGGTAACTTGCACATTGCTGATGATCGCTGAACAAAGCATTGGGAGGACGCCAGCAGTAGCCGCGCACTTGAGCTGATCTGCCGAACTGAGCGTGATGGGGCACCTGGACCATCTGAGCGGGCGCGTGGCCTCGAGCTTGGGGAGAACTGCATTCACTTCACGAGCAAATTGTTTGAAGATAAACTATGAGGCTGGGGCTTGGGCTCCGCCCAAGATGCAGGCTATAGCGCATGGCTCCTGGAAGCCCCCAGCCCCCTCATCTTGATGGTGGTCGTCATTCCTTCTGGGTGTTGGCGGTAATGGAGGAAGGCCAGCGTTGCCTTGAGGATGAGCCTCACGAGGCTGGTCCCTCCAGGCGCCCTCGCGAGGCTGATCCTGCCAGCGGTCCTCGCGAGGCCGGTCGTGCCACTCCTGACATGGGCCACGGTCGTCCCAGCGTCCGCCACCACGTCCTCCTCCTCGGTCGTAGCCCCAGTCGCTGCGCTCGGGGCGTCGACCGAAGCGTCCTTCTCGAATGGCTCTGAGCTCTTGAAAGTCGCTGGTGTTGTGGGGATGCAGGTTCTGGAAGGCGCAGAACGGTCGGCTGCCCTTGGATAACTCGGGCTGGTCTCTGCCGCGCATGGTGTCTGGCTCCGCCGCGAGCACGGCTGCTCCCTTGCAGTTCACGTCCTTGGCCTTAGTCTTCTTATCCTCCGGGTCCGCAGCAGGGAGCTCGAGGAGGGAGAGGCGCCCCTCCTCAGCCCTTGCACACTTGGTCGTGATGTTGAACAGCTCCAAGGTTGTGCACAGCTCCTCATGGATGGCGACCTCCTTCATCTTGACGTCGCGGACGCCGTCGGAGAATGCTGAGATGATGGCCTCGTCGGTCACCTTGGGGATCTTGATTCGCGTGCTGTTGAAGCGCTGAATGTACTTCTGCAGGGTCTCTCCTAGTTGTTGCTTGATGCGGCACAGGTCACCCGCGACTAGGGGGCGGTCGCGAGTGCCCTGGAAGTTGGTGATGAAGCAGTTGCGCATCTCGTCCCAGGAGGAAATTGAGCCTGGAGGCAGGTTCTGGAGCCAGGAGCGGGGGCCATCCTTGAGAGCCATGGGAAACCAGTTCGCCATAAATTTCTCGTCGCTATTGGCCGCCTTGATGCTCAGCTCGTAGAGCTGCAAGAACTCCGCGGGGTCGAGGGTGCCGTCGTAGCGAGGAGGCAGATCTGGCTTGAACTTGCCCGGCCAGGCGACGCTGCACAGCTCGGGGGTGAAGGCGCGGCAGCCGCCCGTGGTCACCGGGGCCCGCCTTGGAGATGGAGCTTGGTCTTGGCGTCCACGCACCGCTACGGCAAGCGGCGCGGGGCCTTGCCGCAGCAAACGATCCTGGCGTGGCTGAGCGAGGAGTGGCGTAGCGTTCGCTTGCGGTCGAGGGACTTCTTGACAGCTTCCTTCTTCACGCGTGGGCGCCGGACACCGTGGGTCGCGCCATGGGGTCGCGTGCCATGGTGCTAGGGTGCCGTCTTGGGGCAGAGGTGGTGGAGGTGCTTCATGAGCTGCGTCGCCCGTGGCTGGCGGAGGGCGAGGCAGGGAGTGGGACGGCGCAGGGGAGCCCCCTGCGACGCGGACAAGCTTGGCGATGCGGTCAAGCCAGTCCTCGTAGAGGTCGTCAACTGGGCGGTAGCGCAGGAGCTCGTGCGCCATGAGGAGGGCGGCCCGTGCGTCGGTGGGAATGTGACGAGCGTGAGACGACGAACCAGCGGGAGTCAGTGATGTGGTGGCGGTGCGGCCATCCTGTCGCACCGAGTGGTGCAGCATGGATGCTTGCTTCTCGTTCCCTGCCGAGCCGGTGGCGGTGTTGGCGGCAGGCGACGGAGAGCGACGGGGTGGCCCGCTGACAGGGGCCGTCTGAGCAACGCGGTTGGCAAGGGCAGCCCAGCGCTCGGCACGGGCGCGTCGCGCGTCCGCCATGGAGACGGTGAAGCGACGTGATGCGGAGCGACAGGGAGGAAGCTTCGGCGCACCTCTACCTGGCGTGCCAAATGTCGGATCACGGGTTCCGGCAAAACCCTTAAGGTTCAAACACTGGGGTGTGCACGAAGGTCTCTCCCCTATCGATCCGCGTCCTAACTTAGCTAAGTTCTCACGAACTAACTCGACGAACTCGCAACACAAAGGACAGAAGATTTATACTGGTTCGGGCCACCGTTGTGGTGTAATACCCTACTCCAGTGTGGTGGTGGTGAATTGCCTCTTGGGCTGAGGATGAATAGTACAAGGGGAAGAACAACCTCCTGAGGTTGAGGTGTTCTTGTGCTTGGCGAAATGGTTGTTGTTCGGGTGGATTCGAGACGAGTCCCCTGCCTACTGTGGTGGCTAATCCTATTTATAGAGGCCATGGTCTTCTCCCCAAATATTGAGCTAGAAGGGAGCCAACAACGGCCAATTCAAAAGGGGATAACTAGT
This sequence comes from Triticum dicoccoides, assembly GCF_002162155.2. Taxonomy (NCBI): domain Eukaryota; kingdom Viridiplantae; phylum Streptophyta; class Magnoliopsida; order Poales; family Poaceae; genus Triticum; species Triticum dicoccoides. The sequence goes on along the minus strand of NC_041380.1, from coordinate 241,317,099 downwards.
ACAAGCTATCCTGACAAAAGCAGTCTTCACCTGCGAAAGGCTCTGGTGGTGACACCGCCTTGGGCTCCACGGTGACCTCCGTCTTGCCGTCCTTCTGGTCTTGGTCTCGTTGCTCCAATATGGCAACCTTTGCTTGATGCATCGAGACTCCGCGCATGCGCTTACCCCCTTAGCACCAAAGAGGAAACAAGGACGCTGCGCGCACTGGCGCCCGCCTGGTCTCGATCGTAATGGCTTATGTCACGCGAACCTCGCGAGGTTTGCCCGGCCTTGAACTCTCTGCCCCTCGCGAGCCAGCCTGGTGAGGCCGCTCCTGAGGAGGTCTTGTGTCGTTCGCCTCGTGAGGCTTGGCCCCTCGCGAGGGTCTTGGTTCCTTGTTGATGAAGATGGGTCGTACAGGCCTTCCAGCAAAGCCACGCCATGGACCGCAGGCAGGCAAGTTTGGGGACCCCCGTTCCCAGAACGCCGACATGATATATGTCACACATATCCCTAGGAGGGAGCAGAAACGCACACTGCGGGACATCTACGCCATAGAGCCAGTCGCCCCCAAATTTAACCCATGGTCGGTTTGTCCGGTCACCTTAGATCGAAAGGACCACCCAACGAGTATCCATCACGGAGGTTCGGCAGCTCTGGTCCTCGATCCAATCATCGGCGGATTCCACCTTACACGAGTCCTCATGGATGGCGGCAGCAGTCACTACAAAAAAATACACTTTCGTGATGATACGTGTTTGTCACAGTAGGTCGTGTCTTTTGTCATGCATGTACATCCATGACAATTTTATGACAGAATCAAGATAGTCATACCTGTGCTGTCATAGAAGTGTTCCATGAAATTACCAAAATTATCATCATGGAAGTGTCCACTTCCATGACGATAAATCGCGCGTCACATAAGTGCTTTCGTCAAGGGTGACCGACACGTGGCATCCACCATAACGTGACGCCGTTAAGCTATCGGGTCCGGTTTTGGATCTGATAACCCGTTAACAGCCCGGACCAATGAGGATTTTCCACGTGTAAAATCATCATTGGTCGAAGGAAACACGTGTTGCCTCACCGTTGGGACAGATGTCATCCACTCATTGGACATGAGGCGCCTATGGTAGGTCGACACGTGGCATGGCCCAACAATGGCCCATTCGGGTGATAAAGGCCGGCCCAGTAAAAATTAGTAGGCCGGCCCATATAAGGCCTACTTGTGTCAAGTCCATTTAAACCCGCAGCCCATACGAGATGTGCCAATTCGGCCCGTCAACGGCCCGTTAAAGATTTGACACCATTGCAGCTCATCGTCAGTTCGAGCCTGTTAACATCCCGCTATATATTTGGGCTCAATATCGACCCGATGAGATTTCGGCCTGTTAACGGCCCATTCAGTGGATGGGCCAATTTTCACGATGTACATCTTTCAGCCTTTTAGCGACCCATTTAAATGTTGGGCTAATTTCCAGCCCGGTGTGTCTTTCAGCCCGTTGACGGCCCATAAATCAGTTGGGCCATTTGTAGCCAGGCTTGAGTTTCGGCCTTTTAGCGACCCATTTAAGTGTTGGGCCAATTTTTGGCCCGGTGTGTCTTTCAGCCTGTTGACGGCCCATATATCTGTTGGGCTATTTGTAGTCAGGCCTGAGTTTTGGCCTTTTAACGGCCCATGCCCTCATGGTCCAATACCAGCCTGGTTTCTCTTTCGGCCTGCTAAAGGCCCACAACACAGTTGGGCCATTTACAATATGACCTGACTTTCGGCCTCTTAGCGGCCCATGCTCTTCATGGTCCAGTACAAGCCTGCTGTCTCTTTTGGCCTGCTAAAGGCCCACAGTATAGTTGGGCCATATGTAGCCCGAACTTAGTAACGGATTGTTAACAAACCATGAAATCAACTGGACCCACCTGTTGCCCGCTTCGATGACAGCCTGTTAATGACCCTGGAGTTAAGAGGGCCGACCATTAACTTTCGGCCTGGTAATGGCCCATTAACTTAATGGGCCCACTAAAGTTCGTACATGTCTTTAGGCCAAATTAGATAATTTGAGCCCATTATGACGAGCAATTATGCACATGAACAAAATCGATCAAGCAAAGGTACGACATACAGGGAAAAACGTTGCACATCCAGCATATATTACAGGAAATTACATCTAGTGGGCAATCAAAGATTGATGCCAGTGCAAATAAATGAACAAAACCTAACGATCTGCAACGTCACAATCTACAACCTCAGCACAGATGACGCCCATAAGCATGTGGGCAAGTTCTTGCTGCTTTGTACACTGTCTCTGAAAACATTGATCAGTTGTTGTGTCGCATGACTCTGCACCTCTGGTTCACAAACATACATTTTTTCCGTTGCATTCGAGACAGAGGATACTGAACAGATCCAGATGGCGATTTTGGCAAGCTTGTATTATTGATAGTGGAGAGTGTCTCGACCACTGCATCATAACATAAATTAGGAGGGGAACCAAACAAATTAGTCATGAGTTATTGCCATATTACCTGGCCTAGATTTATTGGAAAGAAACAATGAGGTTGCCTTGCTGTTTTCAGAGTTTGTCTTATTATCTTCAGTAGCCTGCACCAAATTAAGACACTAGCATTGCTATCATTGGCCAAGTCAGATAATCGGAAAGCAACATTGGCACAACAAACGCTTGGGAAACTAGCCAACACCAAATTAACACAATATTGCACAGCTATCATCAGCCAGGTAAGGTAATACGAAAGCAACATTGACACAATGAATAAATGGGCAACCAGAGCAGCACTACAATTCAGTAATGTGCATGATATGAGATAGTACACTCATGCAGATCAGTATGCAAAACTACCAGGCAGTTTTGTTTACAAAGATCAACATTGGCGCCTTTAACATTTTGCTACAACTAATTTTAGATCAGATAAAGGTTGGATTCACGCCGATTAACAAAATACATGCTGATGTAAAAATATAATATACAACAGTTACTTACATCAGCATTGGAGCACAGAGAATTCCCGCAAGGTATTTTCCTTGAATACAATCCCAATGAAGGAAGTCTTCTATCATTTAACCTTATTTTCTAAAAGAGAGATGGGAAGAAACATGTAGAAAATATTATCAGAATGCTATAAAATTTCATGATGCGAGGATACGCACACGCTTCTTAGAATGGAGTTGACATTCTTTTGCTGGACTGGAGTGGACTAGTTCTTTGGCCACTGGAATCTGCTTATTATCAGTGGGAGTTGGGTTTCTCTGTGCTGGAGTAGTATCTATGAAAAATGGAGTTGGTTTATTATCTCCTGGCATTTGGATCTTTTGCAAAGACCTGGTTTGTAACCCTTCAGATTCTAACATAGTCGTCTTTCCCTTGCATGCCTTATATAGAAGAATGGTGCTTCAGTTATAAAACATGCTACAACAGAGATGGAATAGGTACTGAAGAATAGAAAGGCATGACATATTGACATGTATTCCCTCCATCTAGAAATAAATGGATGGGTCTAGGCGTATTGCAGTTCTAGATACATCTAGTTTTATCCATTTCTGCGACATGTAATTCGGACGGAGGGAGTATGATGTAAGAGCTAGGGATACGACAGGACAACACAGTAAAACACACACTGAAAACCCACTGCAGAACCAAAGTAATCAAACCCATTGATATGAGATAGTACACTCATGCAGCTTAGGATGCAAAACTACCAGGCAGTTTTCCTTACAAAAATCAACATTGTGGCCTTTAATCATACATCTTCCTACAACTAAATTTAGATCAGATAAAGGTTGGATTCACGCCGATTAACAAAAAACATGCTGATGTAAAAATATAGTGATATACGACAGGTACTTACGTCTGCATTGGAGCACAGAGAATTCCCGCAAGAATCTTTCCTCACAGACGATACTAGTGCAAAAATTCTTCTATCTGTTAAGCTTATTTTTTAAAAGAGAGATGGGTAAGAAACATGTAGAAAATATGATCAACATGCTATAAAATTTCATGATGCAAGGATACGCACAGGCTTCTTAGAGTGGAGTTGACATATTTTTGCTGGACTGGAGCGGACTAGTTCTTTGGCCACTGGAATCTGCTTATTATCAGTAGGAGTTGGGTTTCTCTGTACTGGAGCAGTATCTATAAAAACTGGAGTTGGTTTATTATTTCCTGGCATTTGGATCTGTTGCAAAGACTTGGTTTGTAACCCTTTAGATTCTAACATAGTTGTCTTCCCTTGCATGCCCTATACACAAGAATGGTGCTTCAATTATAAAACATGCTACAACAGACAGATGGAATAGGTACTGAAGAATAGAAAAGCATGACATATTGACATGTATTCCCTCCATCCAGAAAAAAATGGATGGGTCTAGGTGTATTTTAGTTCCAGATACGCCCTCCTTCCATCTATATAGGCCCTAATGCGTTTTTGAAGACCGTCTTTGACTATTGACAAGATTAATAGTACATGAGATATATAATGTGAAAATTATATCATTGGAAGCTCCTTTCACATACGAATTTGACGTTACGCTTTGTGTAAGTTGCATGTCATATACTATTGCTCTAACATTCGATCAAAGTTAGTCTCAAAAAATGCATTAGGCCTTATATAGATGGAAGGAGGGGGTACATCGTTTTTATCCATTTCGGCAACATTTAATCCAAAGGGAGGGAGTATGGTGTAAGAGCTAGGGATAAGACAGGACAACATAGTAAAAAAACACTAGTTGAATGTAAAACTGTATGCTAGCGGAATACGTACAGAAAAACTAATGCAACATACATGTGTATGATTGGGAAACTAAGATGGCATTGCAACAGAGCACTAGAACAACACTTCAATGTAAAAAAACATGGTACGGTAGACAGATGAAGTACATACTGATGAATAATAATGCATAAGATATTCAGAAGCATGATGTACAAATTAAGCAGATGGCATTGTGATAGAGTAGAATGATAGTACTTGAATTTGAAAACATGTTATCATGAATGGAATAGGTACTAAAAAACAGGAAGGCATGACATATTTACATGCATGATCATCATGCTAAGCACATGGCATTGCAACAGAGTAGATACACTCCAGGACATTATATGCATGTTGTACCCATATCACGGGCCAAGTTAGAGAAAGGACCTTGTGGGGTGAAGAGGATTCAAAATCTTTCTGTAAGTCTTTTGAAGAACTGCCTTTACATGTTCCATCATATTGGGCATCATTGACATCAAGTTTATTGGCCTTTACATTCCTCCGTGAGGTTCTTGTGCATATATCAGTGTGTGCAATTATATCTGACATACATGGAAGACAACTAGTAGTTAGATTTATGTAATGAGTGCCTGGAGGAGACGACATAAATAGTAGGACTGGGGTTAACTAGCAGCAACAGGTCTCAAAAACTAAAGGGGGGACACAGATGAAAGCTACAGAAAATGTATCATTTGTACTCGATATTAACTAGATGGCACACAAAAGTATTAAAGAACAACATAGGTAATACTAGAAGTGGTATAATACTATAATCACCAGCCTGTGGGAAAGCATTGGCTGATGGATGATAACTATGGAATAGCGTTACCTAAAGAACAAGTATCTTAGCTGAACTATGAAACGGCGTTAACTCCTGAACAAGACCCGTAAGAGATCAGCATGAATATACAGTGAAATGTGATAATCTATTTTCCATGCTTAGATGACAAAGCCATAAATGTTGCACACAAGTAAGAGGAGGGTACAACCTATCTGGCCGCCATCCATAGGAGTCAGCATCATGTGCTGACTTGTTGATGGCCCTGCAGTTGTTGTGGCTGTCCATGTCGGGCACGCGCATTCGATGCAGGGAACTGTTGATTGGGGACTATAGCTCCCTTCTGGTGTATGCTTCCCTTGTTGGAGCAGCTGCAGTGAGTCGAAAGACGGTGTGGCTGAAGATGCAGATAACACATAATGTTAAGAATGACACATCTCTTTGATCTGAAGAAATACACTAAGAGATCAACAACAAGGTATGAGAGTGGTCGCAAGTCTGTTGACTGAAGACTAAATTGGGGTCACACGATTTTATTTTATTTTTGGTACTGTCCAATCTACGCCGGATGGCTTGATGGTCGTATTGTGCCTCCTAGTGGACACTGTTAGGAATCTTCCCCAAAGAGCCAGCGACCAACGACAGAGAAGCCTGCCTCCACCGTCCGTGGCCCTGGCCAAAACCCCGCTCCCCGCCCCACCGCACTGCCGTGGTTGCGCCGCCCCCGGGCCAATCCACAAAGACTCCCGTCATCCAGATCTGGCGGTGGCAGTACCTTCAACCCACGCAACTCTAAGATAGCCATCTAAGCGCTGCTTCCGCGGTGAACTTGCGGTCCCGCACCCTTACGTTAGACACCAGCCAACCGGCAGCCTAGGAGCTCCGCCGCCTCGAGGGGTGCTGCTTCCCATTGGGAATCAATTGGCCCAGAATAAAACTTCAGACAACTAACGCCTAAATAAAGTGATTTGAGATGAGGGTGCAACCTATATGGCGGCATGGTGAAGTAGGCAAGTCCAGCTGTCGAGTCGGTGAGGCCAGCGCGGTTGCGGTGGCGACCGACAGCAGGGAAACAACAATGTCACGACGGTCGACGGCTACGGGGAAGCAGCGCCGGGACTCTGGACGGATCTGAAGTTGGAGCCGCTCCGGCGCTGTGAACAACAGCGGGGGTGAATCGGCTCCAGTACGGTTCACGCGGCCATCGTCGAGGCAGCTCCAGCAGCACGGAGAAAGAGGCATACGTCCTAGTGCACAACGGCAAATGGACAGTGTCTCCGGCATTAGGGAGGAGGGCGGCTGTGAAATTGGTGCGATGGGGGCGCCATGGAGGAGGGGCTGAGATTTCGCGACTCGGGAGAAGGGAGCTTCCAGGGAGAAGGGGATTTGGCGCCCACGAGGTATGAATGGGGGGGGGGATTGGGAGGGGAGTGGAACCATGTTTTACGGATGCATTTGTCTGAAATGTGAGGGGGAGTTACAGTTCTACCCCTGCCTTTAGGCTTCTCGGCTTCGGTCTGTGTACTGAGGGTCGGGGATAGTAGAGTAACTTTGCTTCTCCCCAAATAGTGGGCGGGAGCGATTTTGGGAGAGGAGGGCGTGTTTTGAAATATAGTGGGCGCAAGCGATTTCGGGCGAGGAGGGCGTGTTTTGAAATAGTGGGTGCGAGCTATTTCGGGCAAGGAGAGCGTGTTTTGCCGACCATGGTTTATGAATTATTCGGCACATGTCATTTCGGTCGAGGAAAATGCGCGCTTGGATGAAGTTACAAACCTACCCTCGATGTAGAACGGGCCAATTGATGCGTGTCCCACATAGGACGGTAATTTCGCGTCTCCCATTTATTTTCTCGGGAGAATTCCACCGAGCAGAGGATGTTTAACGGTTCGTTCAAAATTTGGGAGAACGAGCATCAACGTCTACCTTACGAAGTCGATTCGAATCAAATTTTGAAATATTAGCTTGCCACTTATTTTTTTAGATGGAGAGATGATGCTCGGGAGTAATGTGTTTTTACATGCTCATTGCTAGCGATTTACTATATGACAAATAGTTGACCCACTCAAAATGGGAATCAAACCCAAAATGAAATATCTATATTCAATGAAATAGCTCATTCACCAGGTCAAAATAGTGAACTAAATCCAAAATTGAACACCTCAATCGAGTAGCATGTTGTACAGTATTATAGTACTCCATGAACATGTTGAAAGTCAAATTAATCAACTTGTTTGATATACGCATATATTCGTTCATGTGTGGATTGCAGACAACATGTTCTCCAATTTAAATATTTGAATGCAAGTTTATATCGAAACATGGTTTATATCAGTCTTTGATGCATAAAACGCGACCTCCCCCTCTCCCGGACTCCCTCTCTCTCTCTCTCTCTCTCTCGCCGACAATCTTCAA
>NC_041380.1:241284170-241308964 GCF_002162155.2 Triticum dicoccoides | reverse complement strand
TAGTTCGCATGCATATATACTCCATCTATAGGTCTCTCTCACACACTATGTATGATTCTCTAGTCCAAGCTAGATATCTTGGGTGCACTCATCGTACGCACACAAATTCCTTGGCTCGTTGCCCGTAACTCTCTCATGCACCACTCTGTCGTCTTGGAGATCTCCCCCTCTCTCTCAAACTCTCCATCTACCTGGGTCACACATACACATGCATATCTCACTCGCACTCGATAGGCCCATCTAAAACTCTATCTCTCTCCCTCGTTCTCTCTCCATCTCACAGGCACACACACACACAATCTCATGCCTAGCTAGCCAAGTATGATGGTCTCTCACTCAATTGTAGGCACAAGCAGCCCCCCTATATGTATATGACTAGCTAATCTTAGTCTCCATCACAAAGATGTGCATGGTCTATCTCGATTTCTCTCGGGGCATCTTTCTATCCCGCATGCACCTCCCTCGATCTCCCACCCATATAGTCCCCTCATGATCTCGGGGGGATTTCTCTATCACAAACACACCCTCTCGCCCTCCCCATGCGTCCATGTTCTCCATGTGTCCCTCTCGACCTTTGTTCCTTGTTGGCCAGACCTCTATTGGACATGTGCAATAGGGGTGTCTCTCTCTGTTGCAAACAATCACACACTAGCTATCTTCGTGTATCTCCCCGCCTCGCTTTTCTATCTCGAAGATGCATGCGTGAGATGTTCGCCTAAGAAACGAAAAAACACTCTCTCTCTCTCTCTCTAATTTATCGTTTGTTGTCACTTTCTCCTTCACACACATACTCTTTTTGCACACTTACTCATTCTCCTTCACATGCACTTGATCTCTCTCGACTTAGGCACTCTCCTCGGCCCATAGCATATTGATTTATTGAAAAGTCAAACATCACAAAGTTTGACCATGTACGTGGAGAAAAACAATTACATCTAGAACAGCAAACATATACCATTAGATTCACCATGAGATGTAGTTTCGTATGATGTATCTTTGGTGTTCTAGATATAAATAACATTTGCATAAACCTGATCAAAGTTTGACTTCTAAAAAATTTACATGCACTGCATTATCGAGTGGATGGAATATCTCTTTCCCCCTCTCAGCTATCTGACGCACCACTCAGCCTTATCGGGGCTCCTCAATCTCTCTCAAACTTTATATCTCCCTGGTTCACACATACACATGTCTCGCTCGCGCTATACATATAGACCCATCCAACACTCTCCGCCCTTGTTCTCTCTCTATGTGACATGCACCCCCCTAATAAGTACCATAATCCCTCACTCCATCATAGGCGCAAGCACTCCCCCCCCCTAAGTACGATTATCTCTCACTAGCCATCAGGAACACACGTATTGTCTCCTTCTGTCCATACGTCTATCTCGATATCTCTCGGGGTATCTTCTATCGCCCAGACACCTTGTCACTCGATCTCCCACCCATGTAGTCCCATCACGATCTCCAGGGGATCTCTCTATGACAAACATACACTCTCTCCTCCCCATGTCTACATTTTCTCCGTATGTCTCTCTCGACCTCTCTCCCTTGTTTGTCAGGCCCCTCTTGGCCACGTGCTAGGGGTCTTGCTCTCTCAGTTGCAGACAAACACACACTATCTCCTCACCTTGCTTCCGTTGTCGAAGATGCATGTGTGATATGTTTGCATAAGACACACACGTTTTTTCTCGACTTTTATCAAGTGTTGACCATGTCTCTTTCACACACGCACACACACTTCTTCACTCACTCTTTCTATTTCACTCTCTCTCTCTCTGGTTAGGGACTCTCTCACGTCCATAAGCATATTGATGTTTTGAAAAGTCAAACCTCAGAAAAGTTTAACCAGGTATATGTGGAGAAAAACATTTACAACTAGAACGATCATTAGATTCATCACAACATGTACTTACTTCATACTATCACTTATCTTTGGTATTATAGATATAAGTAATTTCTTTATAAACTTGATCAATGTTTCAAAAGTTTGACTTTAAAAAAAATGTTGGAACTACATTATCAAACAGAGGGAGTAGCTCTTTCTCTCTCTCTGCTATCTCTCACGGGCCTCCCCTCTCACTCGAACACTCTATACCGACGGATTATACGCTCACTGTGTCAGTGTATAGCTCCATATATTGTTTAGTTCACCGGTCAACCAGTCCACATGCTACCTTGTCAGCTCGTGTTCTGTATCTCCGTGTGCTAGCCATGTAGCAGTGGGTGAAAATAAGTAAACTAGAGGCCCATCTGACACGCGGTGAAGTAAACAAAGTTGAAACCACTCAGGGTAGCACCCCGCACACTAGTAAATTGAGGGCGCATTGAGGACAAACTTCTTCCGCGTGAAGGATGCACTCACGCACAATTCACCACTGTGTGGCGGCATGCACAGAAGAACGCACTCGCACACACCTAGCACACAACACACACCAGCACACGTGTACACCAGCGTCGCTGCCGGTTGAGATGGACGGCGAGGCAGCAAACAAGCAGAGGCGGCTCGAGCCAAAACCAGATCCGGTGAGCCTAGACTTCATCAGCAGCCTCCCTGACGACATGCTGCTCATCATCATCGGCCTCCTCCCCACTAAATCTTCCGTGCGGACCGCCTTGCTCTCCCGGCGGTGGCGCCCTCTCTGGCCCCGCGTCCCCCTCAACCCCACCGTCGACAGCTGCCTCTGCGGCAAGGATTGCAAACGCATGGCCGCAGTCTCCAAATCCTTTCATCGCACCCTAGGCCAGCCAGACAACTTGACATCCGCATGTTCAGTACCAATTGCAAGGTCCAACCCAGGTTCGACGAGTGGTTCTTATCCCCACCCTAGATCAGCTCGCGGAGCTCAGCTTTGAAGCTGGATGATGTCGCTCTCTGCTGCCGTCCGTGCTCCGCCTCGCGCCAACAATGTGCCGCGCCAGCTTCAGCTCCAGCTATCTTCCACAGATTAATGTCGCGCCCGCCCTTCTTCTCCCTCAACTCAAGCAGCTCAACCTCTTCAACGTTGTCATCTCGAAGAAGGCTGTGGAGCACCTGCTCCGCAGTTGTACTGCGCTCGAGTACCTTTGTCTTGAGTAGATCCACGGGTTCATTAGCCTCCACATCGCCTCGACGAATCTCCAATGGATATATGTGTCTTGCTGGCCCCGCAACAAGACATCAATTGGGAAGAGATCACTCCAGCTGTTCCACGTTATGGTCATTGAGAATGTGCCTTTCCTTGAGAGATTGCTTGCATCGGATCTAGAAGGTCCAACAAAAATCAGGGTCATTGACACGCCGAAATTGATAGCGTTGGTGCACTCGTCTGCCAAATTCTCCGAACTCTTTATTGGATCCATAATCGTTTAGGAACAGCACTCATCTTCTTGTCCGTCTTCTTGAAATTCACATTTTTAAATTTCTTCTTGATGTATTTACGACCGTCTTCCAAAAAATGATTCCCACAAGCTTGACCCAGTCTATGCGCACAGTGAAGATCTTGGCAATAAAATCTATCGGCCCCAATCTGGATCAAGTTGTTGGATTCCTTACATGCTTTTCGTGCACGAAGAAGCTACTCATCGAGGTGGAACTTCTTTCCTATTAGTAAACGGTAATCACAACGTAGCTCAATTTTTCATAATTTTCCCAAATTACGATGACAAGTGTAGTGTTCAAAACTGCATCTACTCTATGGTTACCCTAAGAGCAAGTACTACCTCCGTCCTGGTTTACTCTTCCTATTTTGTAGTATCAAAATTTGACCATAGATTTAACTGACAAAATGTTAATGCATGTCACTAAGAACTATATCGTTGGATTCGTATTTGAACATAATTTCAAATGGTGTAATTTTTAGTGACATGCATTGGCATTTTCTTATGTAAATATATGGTCAAAATATTATACTAAATAAGAGGTAGTACAAAAGTGGGCTATAACGGCCCTCCACTATGTAGGCCAAAACACGTGCCAAATTCACTTGTGATGCATTTGGCATCGATGCCCCTCCATTGCTCACCTGGTGCCCCAATCTGGATCAACTACTTCGCTCCGGTGCCAAATTAACTCATGCAATGAAAAAGCACTTGCGTGGGAGAGAGAGAGAGAGGACTGAGGCAATAAAAAACACTTGTTTGGGAGAGTGAGAGGCTGGTGTAGTTGGTTTGATTGATTTGTTTATACATGTGGGTTTGTGTGCATAGTGATGCCAACTCTCTCACATCGCGAGAGCGGTGCCAAAATCTTTTGATTTGACATCGATGTGTATTATGTGGCATACTTTTGCGAAATATGGCACCGGCCACACAGTGGAAGGCAACAAATGCCCAAGCTCTTCATGTACTCCTAGGTAAATGAGAGGAAAGAGAGAGAGAGAGAGAGAGAGAGAGAGAGAGAGAGAGAGAGAGAGAGTGAGAGAGAGAGAGTGAAAGAATATCACTAGCCAGCCAACCCTATCGTATGAGCGAATGATATTGGTACCTCTTGATGACACGGCAATCTTATACAGCCAGCTGCTCTAATATGTTCTCTTCTTTTGCAGATAAAAAAAGACCCGAAGGTGAAAAATGTGCTGCACTATAACAATCTCATCGAATGCCTTGATCTCCATCTTACAGAAATTGATTTGATCGACTACCGAGGTAGCACATCAGAGATTAAATTAGCCAGGTTCTTTGTTCTGGAGGCAAGTGTGCTCAAGGTAATGAGGTTTGGCGTTCTCTGGCGCAACAATGAATGGCGTGCTGATCACCGCAAGCATCTAAGCCTAAATGACAAAGTCTCCACAGAAGCTGAATTTGTTTTTGAAGCATCAAGTGGCCAGAGACTCGAAAAATTATTTTCCCATTACTGACTTGTCAGGGCGGTGGATTTTAGTTTGTACAATAATGTTGCATCCACCTAAAGTAACGAAAGTTCTTATGTAAACTTCCTAGTAATTCCCTCTTCGTAGGTGCATCATTACTCCTAACATTTGTAATATCAGTTTGAAACTTGTAATATTGCCGTGTCCTATTCCTGCGTTTTCAAAATCCCGCGAATCAAAAAGGTCCTGAGTTGGTGATGATGTTGTGCCTGCCATGTTTCACCAATAGCCGTCAGATCTAGATCTGACGCATACAAACCAAACTTCTCCAGTTTTGCAAAAAGATGCCCGCACTTGTTCCCTATTTACAAACAACTCCTTGTCTCTCACAATCAGCCTTATCTCCTCCCACCATATCTAGAAGGCCATGGAAAATCTGGCGCGATGGTCGCTACGGGAGCCGTCCACACCCCAATCTTGGTGTTCCGTGCAATGCACGGGCATCTACGCACGGGAAATTATGTCAAACATGGCTAGTTGTAAGCAGACTAGGTCTATAGCCATGTTGATAGTGACTGCAGACGGTGAGGCTGACTATGGTATGCCGAACACGGCACCTATACTCAGGTGTCATCTCCGGCGTAGGGTCCTGTCACTTCACTGTGAGGAGCAGCAGTCATAATTTGACCAACGGGTAGTACAGTGCTACTACATTGGTAGTACTACTACTAGTACTAGCACCACCGTCTGGATTTAGTAGTACTACCACGTCCATCTGGATTTAGTATTTGACTAGCAATATCTAGTAATGCATGTCACAAAAAATGTACTACTCCATCTGTAAATAAATACATGGTGTATTGTTTTATTCCTATCGGCGAGATAACTTAATGTCTTTTTGCTACTTAATAGGATTACATGCAATGAACTAACCACCGCATGTGATGTTTGGTAGTCTCAAGTCATTGAAAGCATGCACGGCCCACATCTCTCATTGGTTGATATGTCACGAAATAAGAAACAAGGAGGGAGTTAATGTACCGTGCCTAAGTGTTTTGGGATTATTTGGTTTTCATAAGGTGACTTACACAACATTTTTGGTTACATGCATTAACATTTTATTAGTTAAATCAAATGTCAAAACTTGGCGCAAAATGCAAAGGGGGCCAATAAACCAGTAAACATCAAAGTTCTCTCGTTTGGCCCCAATTAGGGGTCCGGTGAGATGACTATACTGCACTGACACGGAGGGGGACGCAGCTTCATTGACTTACTGCACCTGCCTTTGGGTGTATGACACGTGGGCCCAACAGGTGGATGGCCAACCTGTCATACATCCAAAGGCAGGTGCAGTAGAGGGGCGAGGAGTAGATGGCCAACACGCACATGAATTCAACACAGTCTGCACTTCTCATATAAAGGCTCCCGCCAGTCCAATCTATGAAATCCTATGCACCTACGCACCCAAGGGCAAGAGTGATCACTCCAATCGCAAGATCTGTTGACTAGAAGCTAGACCCATGGAGGCGATGAGCGCGAGCATCAGCCGGCTGTGCCAGATGGTCCACGACGCCGGCTTGCGGCCCGACACCAAGGAAAGTCTCCAGGTAGTGCTTGAGGCCACCAGGGTGAGGGGCCGCTTGGATGACAACTTCGTCTCCTTGTTCGATGAGGTCATCGCCGGCTTCCTCGACAAGTTCACCGTTGTCAAGAAGCTCGCGGACGACCTTGACGTACGCCTCCAACCCACGCGCCCAGGCTCTGCGATGCCTGCCACCCTCAACGGCCTCTATGGTGACAACCTCTTCGACGCACTGGTGGCCCTACGACTGCCCGCCGTCACGCTGGAGAATGTCCACCTCGAGGTCGCGCTTGCCGTGCAGTGCCTGGCGCGGCAAGACACCATCGACATAATCACCCACGTCTACACGCAAATCGTCCACAAGGACTACTACATGTAAGAGGAGGACGATAGGACGCTGGCCTTCTTGGACCATAGGGCAACCTTGGACGGCATTGTTCAGAAGCACGTTGAGCTTTCCGCCAACGCCGCTGCTCCTCACACGTCGGTTGGTGACCCAGTGCACTAGCGCGTGAGGATGTCGTTGATGGATCCGTATATATATTTATCTTTCCGGCAAATCCATGTAGTAGTATATGGTACTACTAGTAATTATCTTACCTTTCGCATCAACTTCATAATTTTTGTACGTACTCCATGCATGAACCGCGCCAGAACCAAACTTCTCATTACTCTAGGGAAAATATTTATTTCTATCTATCGGTCGCACCAAGGAGCAGAACCAAATTTTACAAGTTTCAAGTTCAAAAGCAAAAGCCTGCCGTGTTCGCGTCGCACCCCCATGCGGTTGGTCCGGCACGCTGCTCAAGGGGGAATGCGTGTTGTGTTGCATTTTCACTTACAAGTGGGACCGCAGTTGAGAAAATCGACTATCGGCAAACCCCCACTTAGGGAGTCCTGGATTAGGGGGTCTCCAGACAACTGGACTGTTGGACTATGAAGATACAAGATTGAAGACTTCGTCTCATGTCCGGATGGGACTCTCCTTGGCGTGGAAGGCAAGCTAGGCAATATGGATATGTAGATCTCCTCCCTTGTAACCGACTCTGTGTAACCCTAGCCCCCTCCGGTGTCTATATAAACCGGAGGGTTTAGTCCGTAGGACAACATACAATCATACCGTAGGCTAGCTTCTAGGGTTTAGCCTCTACGATCTCGTGGTAGATCAAGTCTTGTAATACTCATATCATCAAGAACAATCAAGCAGGACATTGGGTATTACCTCCATCAAGAGGGCCCGAACCTGGGTAAACATCGTGTCCCCTGCCTCCTGTTACCATCCGCCTTAAACGCACAGTTCGGGACCCCCTACCCGAGATCCGCCGGTTTTGACACCGACATTGGTGCTTTCATTGAGAGTTCCACTGTGTCGTCACCATAAGGCTTGATGGCTCCTTCGATCATCGGTAGCGATGCGGTCCAGGGTGAGGTTTTCCTCCCCGGACAGATCTTTGTATTCGGCGGCTTCGCACTGCGGGCCAATTCACTTGGCCATCTGGAGCAGATCTAGAGCTACGCCCCTGGCCATCAGGTCAGATTCGGAAACTTAAACTACACTGCCGATGTCCGCGGAGACTTGACTTTCGACGGATTCGAGCCCGTGTCAGGTGCGCTGCACAGTCATGACAAGCACGACGTAACTCTACCGTCGGACAGTGTTCGGGAGATCGCATCTACAACGACTCCGGCCGTAAATCCGGAGCAAATCGCGCCATCCGAGAGTGAAGGAATAGACCCTGCCATGGAGACCGCTCTCTCAGTGGCGATGGAGCTGGATACTGACTTCACCCCTTACGAGAGCCGTGTCGCCGAACCACTAGATTCACCTCCGACCATGGACTCCGAGCCGCTTACATCCGTGCCCGTCAAATCTGACTGAGCGCCGATCATGGAGTTCACCTTCGCGGATATCTTTCAGCACTTGCCCTTCGGCGATGTGCTAAATTCATTGAGGTCCCTCTCCCTATCAGGAGAACCTTGGCCGAACTATGTCCGGCTAGAATGGGATGCGGACGACGAAGAAATTCGCTGCCCACCCACCACCCACTTCGTAGCCACTGTCGACGATTTAACTGACATGCTCGACTTCGACTCCGAAGACATCGACGGTATGCATGACGACGCAGGAGAAGAGCAAGAACCACCGCCCACAGGGCGCTCTGCTACATCATCATACGACATATATATGGTGGACACCCCTAAAGAAGGCAATGGCGACGAGACAGCGGAGGATGACCCCTCCAAGAAGCAACCCAAGCGCCAATGTCAGTGGCGCTGCTCTAAGTCCCACCACAGCAAAAGTAGTGATACCGGCACAGGAGATAATAACACTCCGGATAGTGCCGAAGACAATCACAATCCACTCCAGCACGATGTAGAGTCGGAGGATGAACAAGCCAGCCCTCTAGAGCGGGCAGCAGATGGAGAACCGGAGGAGGACAATTACATGCCTCTCTCCGAAGACGAGGCGAGCCTCGGCGACGAAGAATTTATCATGCCTGAGGACCCCGTCGAGCAAGGGCGCTTCAAGCGCCAGCTTATGGCCATGGCAAATAGCCTGAAGAAAAAGCAGCAACAGCTTCAAGCTGATCAAGACTTGCTAGCAGACAGATGGACCGAAGTCCTTGCGGCCGAGGAGTACAAACTCGAGCGCCCCTCCAAGAGTTACCCAAAACGCAGGTTGCCACCTCACCTCGAGGAGGAAGCATTGAAACCTCATTCACCAGCGTATGATGCGGCTGACCGGCCACTACGTGGCCGAGCGAGAGAGGCGTTTCAGCCTGAAGTTCAGCCCGCACCCTGCCGCCACGCAATTAAAAATACTAAGGCCCGGGGCAACACAAGGGACCTGCGAGACGTATTGGACAGTAAGGCAAAAATCGCAAGGTCAATATACGGGTCACGGGCACACGCGCCAACACGGGACGATGATCGTTGCATCGGATACATCAAGAGTAAATCCGGCTGGGCCGAATACAGCAGACAAGACTCATACGAACTGCGTCGGGATATAGCCCGGCACAGAGGCGCCGCACTCCCCCTATGCTTCACAGATGCAGTTATGAATCATGAATTCCCGAAGGGTTTCAAACCCGTAAATATCGAATCATATGATGGCACAACAGATCCCGCTGTATGGATTGAGGATTTCCTCCTTCACATCCACATGGCTCGTGGCGATGATCTACATGCCATCAAGTACCTCCCACTAAAACTCAAAGGACCAGCTCGGCATTGGCTGAACAGCTTGCCAGCAGACTCCGTAGGCAGTTGGGAGGATCTGGAAGATGCATTCCTGGACAACTTCCAGGGCACTTACGTGCGGCCACCGGATGCTGACGACTTGAGCCATATAACCCAGCAGCCAGGGGAATCGGCCAGACAATTCCGGACACGGTTCCTGACAAAGAAAAAGCAAATTGTCGATTGTCCGTACGCAGATGCCCTAGCGGCATTCAAGCATAACATCCGTGACGAATGGCTGGCTCGCCACCTTGGCCAGGAGAAGCCGAAATCTATGGCAGCCCTCACAATAGCTGGCTGGCTCGCAGCAACAACACATCGAGGAATTCGGGCACTTCGGATACCAAAGATGCCAATGGTAGACAACATCGTAACAGACCAAAGCGCCGCAATAATGGCGATAACACTGAGGATACGACAGTCAATGCCGGATTCAGAGGCTCTAGATCTGGTCAGCGGAAAAAGGCATCTAAAAGAAGAAGAAGTACTCAAGCTCCATCCAGTTTGGATCGCATACTGGATCGCTCGTGTCAAATCCACGGCACCCCCGACAAGCCAGCCAATCACACCAATAAATAATGATGGGTGTTCAAGTAGGCCGGCAAGTTAAATGTCGAAAACAAGGACAAGGGGCTGCATAGTGATGACGAGGAAGAGCCCCGGCCGCCGAAAACGGGAGGACAGAAAGGGTTCCCCCCACAAGTGAAGACGGTGAACATGATATACGCAACCCACATTCCCAAGAGGGAGCGGAAGCGTGCACTAAGGGACGTCTATGCGACGGAGCCCTTCGCCCCAAAGTTCAACCCATGGTCTGCTTGCCCTATCACCTTTGATCGCAGGGATCACCACACTAGTATCTGTCATGGCGGATCCGCCGCACTGGTCCTAGACCCCATCATCGACGGATTTCATCTCACACGAGTCCTTATGGATGGCGGCGGCAGCCTGAACCTGCTCTATCAGGATACAGTGCAAAAAATGGGTATCGATCCCTTAAGGATCAAACCCACCAAAACCACCTTTAAGGGCGTCATCCCAGGTGTAGAGGCCCATTGCACGGGCTCAATCACACTGGAAGTAGTCTTCGGATCACCGGACAACTTCCGAAGTGAGGAGTTAATCTTCGACATTGTACCGTTTTGCAGTGGCTATCATGCACTGCTCGGGCGAACTGCATTTGCAAAATTCAATGCAGTACCGCACTACACATACCTCAAGCTCAAGATGCCAGGACCTCGGGGGGTCATAATAGTGAATGGAAACACAGAACGCTCACTCCTCATGGAAGAGCACACTGCGGCCCTCGCAGTAGAAGCACAAAGCAGCCTTTCAAGGCAAACCACTAATTCAGCGATACAGCCCCCGAACACCTTCAAGCGTGTCCGGAGTAAACTGCAACAGGATCGCCTGGCATGTTCAGAGCTCGCCTAGCAATTCGTCCCCCGTCCCAGTCCTAGTCAAGCGACAGAATCCGTGCCGCGCGTACATAATTACGCACTGAAAATACCATGGACATAGGTGGGGGCACGATCAGGGCACGTCCTGCAATGCGGCTTAACCGCCCTAGGGGTTGTATATCTTTATCATTTATTTTATCTTTCAGGGCCTAACTCTCTGGAAGCCCTTTCCGGCAGTATGATTGCCGGACACATTCCGGAAGCAACAACCAAGGCGGCAAGAAGCTAAGATGAACATGGGAACCCCCAGGTGGTCTCTAATAATAATTGATATACCCGTTTTTCACTATCTATGCGCAGCTTGCCCTGGGATAGGACATTTCGAATTGTCCTACTTTCTTCTTATTGCACTACTTGTACTAGTACGCTTCGACGTATTGTTTAAATAACAATGCATAGCATTAGTCTATTATTGCATTATTCATTCTTTTTTCCTTTATGTCCATTTACGACAATCCGCACCCGTAAATTCGGGTATGGTCAGTATGCCATGGGCTTTCGTTTACCCCATAATACGGCGCGAGAAGTCCGAACACTTTCGAAAGTGCGGCACCCCGAAATTATAGCATTATATGCATCAGCTCCGAATCATGTCTTGGGTCAATAGTTGGGTTTGCCCGACTCCCATGCTTTGGTACCTTACATTCCGCTATATCGGCTAAGGTAGCGGTGGGAGAACTACTGCGATTGTGTCCCGGTTCTTCCAGAAGAGCACCTCAGTAGAGAAAGCCGAAAACTGATTGTCATGATAAGGCGAGAGACTAGTCGCTGTTCGAGAGGTCTCAAGTCCTTAAAGACTTTTTCCGCTTCGGGCGAGGAGTCGGCCTTGTCCGGCTTAGGCATGTATAGCACCCCAAATTCAGCCTTCCGAATACCAGGGGCTTCGCCAAAATTTAAAATTGTAGACTTCTATGGCTAAGTGAGAGTGATAAAGCATTATAGTCCAATTGCCTGGTTCGTTGCGCTGAACACCTACCTTGAAGGACCCAAAATTGGGGTAAAGAGTGCTCAGGTTTATCTGGAACACCCCAGTACTAGCTACATCGGGGCAGAAACCGACGACTGGCCAACTCTCAGATTTTATAAATGGCCGCGCAGAAGGTAGTATTTTAAATTAAAAAAGTGTCGCATGGCGCAAATGAACTCGTTTCATATTACAGGATCACATGAGCATGTTCATTCAAAAATTACATCCTTGGCACACTCATCCGCCACAAGGCGAGAACCCTTCAGGACACTCTCATAGTACATCTCGGGGTGGCGATGCTCCTTGCCCTCCGGCGGCCCCTCCTTCACCAGCTTCACGGCGTCCAGCTTCGCCCAGTGCACCTTCAACCGGGCAAAAGCCCTGCGCGCACCCTCGATGCAGACGGACCGCTTTATGACTTCAAGCCGTGGGCAGGCTTCCACAAGCCGCCTCACCAGACTGAAGTAGCTGCCGGACAGGGGCTCGCTAGGCCACATCCGGACTATAAGGCCCCTCATGGCCTGTTCGGCCGCCTTGTGAAGCTCGACCAATTGCTTCAGCTGGTCGCTCAAAGGCATCGGGTGTTCGGTCCTAGTATACTGAGACCAGAACAACTTCTCCGTCGAGCATCCCTCCTCAGCCCGGTAAAACTCCGCGGCATCCAGTACACTGTGGGGAAGATCTGCAAATGCTCCTGGAGAGCTCCGAACTCGGGTAAGAAAAAGCAAAGTTTCCTTCACATGCTTGCTTTGCAAATGAATGCCTTACCCGCTGCTATTTTCTTCGCCGCCTCAATTTCCTAGAGGGCCTTGTGGGCTTCAGCCTTGGCGCTCTGGGCGCTTTCAAGCGCCTGTGCGAGCTTGGACTCTCGCATCTTAGAGTCAAGCTCCAAGGACTTGTGTTTTTTGGTGAGAGCCTCAAGCTCTTGCTGCACCTCGCCCACTCGGGCTTCTTGCTTCTCCCGCTCGATGCGCTCCTTGGCCTCTTTTTCTTTAGCCTCGGACAGCGCCTTCTTCAGGGTCGCCACCTCGGTCGTGGCCCCTGGCAAATTCATGATGATCCTATTATTTTGC
Source organism: Triticum dicoccoides (assembly GCF_002162155.2). Lineage (NCBI taxonomy): Eukaryota > Viridiplantae > Streptophyta > Magnoliopsida > Poales > Poaceae > Triticum > Triticum dicoccoides. The sequence continues at coordinate 241,295,849 of NC_041380.1, read as the reverse complement.
AACCGAACTTCTTTTCCTAAGCGTAGACAAGGTATTGCTTACCTTTGCTCTCCTCGAGCTGCCTCTTGGTTAGGCCAAGCTCGTTCTCGGACCGCTCCAGGTCCTGCCTCAGTGCAGAAACCTCCGCGGTACGTGTGGTAGCGGCCAGCAAGGAAGCCTACACTTACACATAGACATATTCTTATTAGACTCCTGACTCATCATTTGATCCTCTAGTCGGCCTTTCTTCTCGAACACCGAATAGAGCATCAGGGGCTACTATCTATGCGGTAACATTTTCTTATATATGTTTTGATTGCTTACCTCAAAGCCTGTTAGGAGGCTGGCACAAGCTTCGGTCAGCCCGTTTTTAGCGGACTGAACCTTCTCGATGACCGCACTCATGATAGTGCGGTGCTCTTCGTCGATGGAAGCGCTGCGAAGCGCTTCTAGCAAGTTGTCCGGTGCCTCTGGATGGACAGAGGACACCAGCATGGGTGGTTGGCCCCCCTTAACAGGGGACCACCTGCCGGAGTCCGGAACCATCGAAGGTTCCAGCGCAGTGTTCGGTTGGAGGCCGAACTCGGAGCCCGTAGGAGCCCCATTCCCTTGGTACCCAGGGTCCGGGAAGTCGCCTCGAGACGCCCCCAGGACCACCTCCCCTTGGCTTGGTGCCTTTTGAGACAACATCTCGGCGTTGTCCGTAGGGCGAGGAGTGGAGGCGGTCGAAAGAGAACCGTTGTTCATATCCGACGAGTCCAATGAACCGCTCGATGAAGTTACGTCGAGATGAGCTCGGGATGTACTGCATAATCATGTTCGGCATGAGAAGAAGCAGCGCACTAAAACATACCACGAATTACTATGGTGTCCGGATACTTACGACTTTGCCAGGGGCTTGACCCTGGGTAGCCACTCGTCGCCGCTGTAGGCGGCCGTCATGGAGCAGTCCGGAGGGAGGGTCTTGCCCTTCTTGGACCCTTCGGCCTCCCCGGTTGGGTCGGCCTTCCTTTTCTTGTCTCCCCGGGCTAGGGGGAGAACTTTCCTCTTCCTCCTCCTCGTTTTCGTGGGAGGAGGGCGCGTCGGAGTTATCGGACGATGAGTCTGATACAACCTTGCGCTGGAGACCCTTTCGGGTCCCCGCGGCCTTCTTCTTGGCCTTCTTCACCGGCACCTCATAAGGTGCCGGAACCAGCATCTCCGTCAGGAGAGCATCTGCAGGATCTTCCGGCAGGGGGCGGGGCAATCGATCTGCTCCGCTGTCTTCACCCAGTCCTGTTAAAGGCATGGAAGGCTTAGATCCCGCACATGATTAAACTGGGGCAAATAGATACCCTGTGAAACATAAAAACTTACCGGATTGGCGCGGCGCTTTGCACTGAGTCCGCGGTCCTCAGTGAGGGAAGGAGGTACCTCGGCGCCCTTAAACAGCACCCTCCAGACGTCCTCGTGCGTCGTGCCATAGAGCTCTCGCAGCGTCTGGTGCTTGGCCGGGTCGAACTCCCACAAGTTGAATACCCGTTGTTGACACGGGAGAATCCGGCGGAAGAGCATGACCTGGACCATGTTGACGAGCTTAATTTTCTTGCTCATCATGTTCTTGATGCAGGTCTGGAGTCCGATCAGCTCTACCGAGGAACCCCAGGACAGGCCCTTCTCTTTCCAGGAGGTGAGCCGTGTGGGGATTCCGGATCGGAATTCGGGGGCCGCCACCCAGTTGGTGTCGCGCGGCTTGGTGATGTAGAACCACCCCGATTGCCACCCCTTTATGGTCTCCACATAGGAGCCTTCAAGCGAGGTGACATTAGGCATCTTGCCCACCATGGCACCTCCGCACTCTGCTTGCTGTCCGACCACCACCTTCGGTTTGACATTGAAGGTCCTCAGCCACAGGCTGAAATGGGGCTTGATGCGGAGGAAGGCCTCGCACACGACAATAAACACCGAAATGTTGAGGATGAAATTGCAGGCCAAATCATGAAAATCCAGCCCGTAGTAGAACATGAGCCCACGGACAAACGGGTGGAGGGGAAATCGCAGTCCACGGACAAAGTGGGTAAGAAAAACTACCCTCTCATGGGGTTCGGGCGTTGGGATGATCTGCCCCGCATCTGGCAGCCGGTGCGCGATATCCTCGGCCAGATATCCGGCTTCCCGTAACTTTTTGATGTTCTCCTCTGTGACGGAGGAGACCATCCACTTGCCTCCTGCTCTGGACATGCTTGGAGTGGTTTGAGAAGAAGAACGCGAGCTTGGGTGCTAGAGCTTGAGTGTGCGGGAATGGGTAAGAGTGAATCTTCGTCCCTTTATAAGGGCGGAGGAGGCGATGCGCCTCCTCACTTGCCTGGTAAAATCACTTATTCCCCAAGCGTCGTAATTGATGGTGCGGTTGGGTTACCCTCGTCCGTATTGATGAAAATCCCATAATGAGGGGAATATGATCTCTGCTTTGACAAGACGTGTCAAGAAAACCATCTCGCGATATGTGTGGTGCTGGTTGAGAAAAACGGTTCGAATAATGACCGGGTCATGGCGTGATGTCATGTTGTCAAAACGTGTCAATAGATTAGATTTGTGGAAATATTATTCTCTATACGGTGGTATGTGGAACTTGTTTTGCAGAACCGGACACTATCCTTGTGTTCAAAATCTTCCATGGAGTATTTGGAGGAGGAACCCGCCTTGCAATGCCGAAGACAATACTGCGTGCCGGACTCATTGTCATTGAAGCCTGGTTTAGGGGCTACTGAGGGAGTCCTGGATTAGGGGGTCTCCGGACAGCCGGACTATATCCTTTGGCCGGACTGTTGGACTATGAAGGTACAAGATTGAAGACTTCGTCCCGTGTCCGGATGGGACTCTCCTTGGCGTGCAAGTCAAGCTAGGCAATACGGATATGTAGATCTCCTCCCTTGTAACCGACTCTGTGTAACCCTAGCCCCCTCTGGTGTCTATATAAACCGGAGGGTTTAGTTTGTAGGACAACATACAATCATACCATAGGCTAGCTTCTAGGTTTTAGCCTCTACGATCTCGTGGTAGATCAACTCTTGTAATACTCATATCATCAAGAACAATCAAGCAGGACGTAGGGTATTACCTCCATCAAGAGGGCCCGGACATGGGTAAACATCGTGTCCCCTGCCTCCTGTTACCATCCGCCTTAGACGCACAGTTCGGGACCCCCTACCCGAGATCCGCCGGTTTTGACACCGACACCCACCCCGCCCACCGTGCGATGGCTGAGAAAACAGGAGGGGGAAGAGATGCTTATAGCATGGACTCCAAGAAAATTGGTGTCAGATGGGACTCATGTGGGTGGCGTGTGTCGTACTGCTAGACATGAATGCTAGTTATGGCCCATATAACCCCACTATATCGAGGTGCTGGTTATGCAGAACAAATTTCCTGGAGTCCGTGGTCAGCCCTCCACTATCTCTCTTCTCAGCCAGCCAGCAGACACACGGAGCCCATCGTCTGTTTGCTCATGTGCGGTCCCACATGTCAGTGAAAATGCAAGAGGACCCACTGAACCTACACATCTTTCACCTCGACGTGCTGGTGATGAAAAACAAATCCAATAAAGATCTTTGGTGGCCGCTTTTGGAGTTACTCAAGAGTAGTAAGATTCTATTTACAGTTTAACCCAAGATGCACATCACGTGGCTTCAACTACCACTTTATTTTCTTGCATGACACGACCTGGATGCTGGATGTCCCACGTGTCGTCAAAAGGAGGAAAAACTCGACCAAATCTTCGGTTGTGCTCTCAGATTAGATTAGTTGTGCTAACTTAAAATTTTATTGTGTAGAATGGATGCAAGTTTTGGTATTGGGAAGAAGAGTATAATGATATATTGATGGATCGCAATTTAGTAGATGTTCTAGCACTTTTAGCTAGCATAGAGGCTAGATGAGACTAGTGCACTTGTTGATAGAATAGAGGCTAGACACGTCTACTTTTTACACTCGAAGAAGAAAGAAGCACGCAAGATCGAGCCTCCGCAGATCAACAATAAATGCATCGAGAAGGCACTAATTCAACTTACAGGAGCAGTTATGGAAGTTGGATATCTTCTAAAATGTATTCTTGTGGTTCTTGTATTCTTTGGTCTTGCTTTTCTAGTCAAAATTTTGGTGATGTATTTCCATGTACCAAAAAAATCAATGATGAAAAAAAGATATGTGTTTGCAAAGAAAAATGTACGCGGTCGGGATGCGTCCGCTCGTTCGGCGCACGACCACCGCATCCAAGAAATGGCCCGGACACGACCCCATTGCCCTACCCAAACGGACATAATCCGGGCAAAACGGAGGTCCGTTTGGGGTCGTGTGTTGGAGTTGGCCTTGCAAGTGGGACCGCGGTTGAGGAAACCGACTATCGGTAAACCTCCACCTCGCCCGCCGCGCGATGGCTGAGTTAGAGAAATGACGAGGTTGAAGAGATTGATGTAGCATGGACTCCAAGAAATATGGTGTCAGATGGAAGTCGTGTTGGTGGCATGTGCCGTACTCCTGGACGCGAATGCTTGTTCTGGCCCATGCCACCCTACTACTCCTACTACTTATAGTAGTAGTAGTAGTAGTAGTAGTAGTAGTAGTAGTAGTGGTAGTGGTAGTAGTAGTAGTAGTAGTATCGAGGATTCGAGGTGCTGGTTACGTACAACGAACACATTAACATAAGGCCCACCTCACACTGTGGCCAAATTTCTTGGAGTCTGTGCTAGGTTAAAAAGTGTTCTTTGTGAGGATGGGTGGCTGGTCTCAAGTTTAAAACTTGTTGTGTAACGTACGTAGACATAGAGATAGTGCAACATGTGAAGCTAGTACAAATAGTGTCCTATTGTTGATTGGCCTCATCCGATAACCTGTTGCAATGCACGTACAATTATGTATTCGGAAAATATATTTTTGCCTCGTCGTAGCACCCACTCAGAGAAGCGACTCGAAAGACATTCATAAATATAGTAAGTTTATCACAGGCATATCATTTTATTACATACAACAGGTCATCAACCCACAATGACAACGAGGATACATTATAAATACTAAAGTTTTCATCAAACAACAAATAACAAGCAATGAAATGAACTTCAACTCAACCAATCCTCGGCATTGGAAATGCTTGCTTTGAACCACAAGCGATTCTCCGGGAAGAGCCAGCTACTATCAATCTCGAGAACAAAGCAGGACTGATCATCCAGGCTGAAGTGGTCTACTATATCACGACCATGGTAGGGAACCACCGCAATGTCCGACGTATAGATACAGTTGCTTCTCATAAATGGTAGTAACATTGTGTCAACAACAGTTGGATCGCCTTTCACCATCATTGGATAGTTTTGTCCAAGCAAGAGCGAGTTTTCTCCAAGACTATCAATACTGTACCAAGGAGAAGGTGTTGGCGCTAGCACACTAGTATCCATCCCGAATACCATGCAACGGGTGTTGGAATAGGCCCCGAGAGTGCGACCATGGGAGACAACACCTGCTCCCTCAATAGTAACATAAGCAGTGGGTTGTATACAAACAAGAAGGGGTGATCCATCGGAATTAGTTGCCAGCCGCCAGTGAGCATATGGGCCCTGCTCATCCTCATGCTTGTAATCATCACCATCGTCATCTCCCCCTTGGTTATAAATTTTTTCAAGTATAGGTGGTGGAATGTTCACAGGACTTTGGAAACACAAGAAGAAGGTTAATTAGTAAAGGGAAACTTGCTAACCCGCATGCATGTGGATGAAACAATTATAATTACGGTGGAAGACAAACGTATCGAAACTATGAGGATGCCATGCAAAAACAGTGCCACGAGTGGTGGCAGCAAACACAAAACCCTCGTATTCAATTGCATCACAGTACTCATCCGTGTACAAAAACTGATTTTTGAGCAATATCCATCTAGTCGAACCACAAAGGATGACAACAAGCTTGTCGAAGATAGCAACAACTTGATAGTTCTTGTAATTCCAAGAGCGGTTGGGAACTCGACAAATTGCTATCTTCCGTAGACGACAGTCACCATGATCGTATTTCAACGTACGTAGATCATCTGTGTGCTCAACCTCAGGGCACTCAGAGATTTTTGGAAGGTGAATCCGCTGATGAGTGTACACATTCACAAGTTCCCACTCGCAATTGTACCGAATATAAACAACATAATCTCCATTTGTGCCAGCCCAGGCCTTAGCCTGAAGCGTTGGCATCTTGACATCACACGTATCGTTATCAAGCGGCATCAACTTGCACAAGGCGAGGCCTCCGTCGTCCGCGCCCATGCGAACAGGCTTATAGTGAAGAAGATAAGGGAGAACAAACCGCTCTTGGACCCTTGGGTTCCTTGTAATGATGTTATTAGTTGAGTCGAGAATGGTCTTAAACGAACCTGCCATGCTAGCCGAGGTGATGACATCGCACCGATCAATGAGTTCCCCCACCACGTCATCTTTCAAATCGGGGCAAGAATAAAGGGGTCGTTTCCGGATTGTTCCCTCCATGGAGAAGACGATCGAACAATGGCAGAAGGAAGGGTGAAGGCAAATGGAGGAGGGAGGAAGAGCGTGCGACAACAGTTCAAATCGAGAGGGAAAGGCGAAGAGTCAGTGAACGGTTGCCAGGTTGCCATGGTATGCGAAGAGGCGCCCCGGCCTACATGTCCTTTTGTAAATTGTACAAAAGGACTCGCCGTCGTCTCACTGACATGTTGGAACGGGACCACATGTCAACGAAACATGGTGTGTAATTTCTCATGCAAAATGCAATCTAGCCGCGTGGCCTGAGGTGCCGCATTAGTTGTCGACCTTCATTTTTTAACATACAATCTGAGTGGATAGCTCATGTGGTCATCACACGTGAGAGGATATATAGGTGGGCTAGGTGGGCAGGCGGCAACAATCTAAGTGCTAAAAGAGTTGATCTCGAAAAAAGAGTTGATTCAATGCTTGGTTTTGTTTGGATTTTGCAACTATGACCATTGGATAGAGTGAATCAATGGCTTACATTCAAAGTTATTCTCATACTATAGAATGGTATAGGAACGTGGAGAGATTTGGTTGATTTTATATCGCTGAATAATATAAAATATTATGAGTGCAGACGCTCCACCCCGAGGTTTGTTGCTCCTTCTCGGTCGTCGGGAATCTATGTTCTTCCACTATTTCATCTAAGACATGAGCTTTGTTCATCCTTTTGCCGACACGTGGGACATCTATATGCCTCCATTTTACAAAATCATACTATATGCATCCATGACACGCGGGACATCTAGCATCAAGGTGGTGTGTCATGCAAGAAAATGGAGATATGCAGTGCGTGAGTGAGTCGTGCACTTCGATGGCACCTAGTACTACTACGCAAAATTTTTCTCCTCGTTGGCACGTGAATAGTGCACATACTCAACGACAGAGCACGGGATGGTAGCCATGGACATGGTCGGCCCTTTTTGAAGAGAGTACTAATAAATAACTTTGATGTGTCTTGTCAACTCGCAGAACGACGAGAAGCTTCCCTACTACGCCTTCTCCCTCGCCAACGCATGCGCGATGGCTCGCAGCACGAGGAGAAACTTTTGCTTACAAGCGGTGGAGGTGCATCAGTTCATTTGGTGTCAGATTGCCAGAAGTACTACTGTAGTACCATCATTATTATTGTTCAACTTCCGGAAGAGGAGAAGAGCCAAGCGCAAGGTCACCTACTAACCTAGTACAGTACTACTATAGCCAAAGTTGGTCCAGCTTTTTAGAGCATGGTTAATTAATACAGGCGGCTCTTGCAGCGGCACATCATTTAGAGCAAGTACTCTCTTCGTAGGAACAAAGGAAGTGAAACAAAAGTTGGAGTGGATGCTAGATTGCCAATTAAAACATGATTACATAGGGAAAAAATCCTATAGCATTCTGTCCTATGAATCAAACGACCAATGTAGGAAAATTATGAGGGGGGTCTCTCCAACAGTGTTCCTCGGCTCGCACCTAGCATCACGGTGGTCGAACTTGGAGTCATTCATCTGGTACACATGGCATCTCAGATCTGGACACAAGGTGACGCTACCTCTCACTTCCTCCGCCATGTGAAGCGGCGCGCCGGTGGAGGGCTAGCATACTCCAATATTAGGTTGGCTCTATGTGATGTGGCAACTTCATATACTAAACGGATGCTGGCTATACTACTAAGGTACTCACACTCCAAGAAGTGACTCGAAAACCATTCATAAATTGAGTCTGTGACATGCATTTGCAAATGTACCATTCATTACATATAACAAGTCATCAACACACAACGACAACAAGGATACATGTTGGATTATAGATATTTCCAACAAAACATTCTAGTAAATACTGAAGTTTTCATCACACAACAAATAGCAAGCAATGAAATGAACTTCAACTCAACCAATCCTCGATGTTGGAAACGCTTGCTTTGAACCATAGGTGCTCTGGGAAGGGCCAGCTATTGTCAATATAGAGAGCAACGCAGGAATGACCATCCAGGCTGAAGCGGCATATATCAGGACCAGGGTAGGGAACCACCGCAATGTCCGAGGTATCGATACAGTTGCTTCTCATAAATGGTAGTAACGTTGTGTCAACAGCAGTTGGATCGCCTTTCACCATCATTAGATAGTTTTGTCCAAGGAAGAGCGAGTTTTCTCCAAGACTATCAATATTGAACCAGGGAGAAGGTGTTGGCGCTAGCACACTAGTAGCCATCCCGAATACCCTGCAACGGGTGTTGGAATAGGTCCGGAGAGGGCGACCATGGGAGACAACACCTGCTCCCTCGGTAGTAACAATCCCAGTGCACTGTATACAGACAAGAAGAGGTGATCCATCAGAATTAGTTGCCAGGCGCCACTGAGTATATAAGTTCTGCTCGTCCTCATGCTCATGATCATCACCATTGTCATCTCCCCCTTGGTTATAAAATTTTTCAAGTATAGGTGGTGGAATGTTCACAGGACCTTGGAAACACAAGAAGGTTAATTAGTAAAGGGAAACTTGGTACCCGCATGCATATGGATGAAACAATTATAATTACGGTGGAAGACAAACGTACCGAAACTACGAGGATCCCATGCGAAAACAGTGCCACGAGTGGTGGCAGCAAACACAAGACCCTCGTATTCAATTACATCCCAGTATTCATCCGTGTACAGAAACTTATTTTTGATCAATATACACCCAGTCGAACCACGAAGGATGGCAACAAGCTTGTCGAAGATAGCAACAACTTGATAGTTCTTGTAATTCCAAGAGCGGTTGGGAACTCGACAAATGCTATCTTCCGTAGACAACAGTCACCATGATCGTATTTGAACATACATAGATCATCTGTGTGCTCAACCTCAGGGCACTCAGAGATTTTTGGAAATGGAATCCGCTGACGAGTGTACACATTCACAAGTTCCCACTCGCAATTGTACCCAATATAAACAACCCAATCTCCATTTGCGCCAGCCCAGGCCTTCCCCTGAAGTGATGGCATCTTGACATCACACGTATTGTTATCAAGCGGCATCAACTTGCACAAGGCGAGGCCTCTGTTGTCCGCGCCCATGCGAACAGGCTTATAGCAAAGAAGTAAGTGAGATCAAACCGCTCCTGGACCCTTGGGTTCCTTGTAATGATGTTATTAGTTGAGTCGAGAATGGTCTTGAACGAACTTGCCATGCTAGCCGAGGTGATGACGTCGCACCGATCAATGAGTTCCCCCACCACGTCATCTTTCAGATCGGGGCAAGAATAACGGGGTCATTTCCGACTTGTTCCCTCCATGGAGAAGACGATCAAACAATGGCAGAAGGAAGGGTGAAGGCAAATGGAGGAGGAACGAAGAGTGTGCGACAGCAGCTCCAAATCAAGAGGGAAAGGCGAAGAGTCGGTGGACGGTTTCCAGTTTGCCACGGTACACGAAGAGGCGCCCCGGCCTACACATCCTTTCGGAAATTGTACAAAAGGACTCGCCGTCGTCTCACTGACATGTTGGAATGGGGCCACATGTCAACGAAACATGGTGTGTAATTTCTCGTGCAAAATGCGATCTGGTCGCATTGGCCCGAGGTACCGCATTAGTTATCGACCTTTATTTTTTTAATGGTGTGCCGTTCAGTTTTGAAGCATGACTAACTGGTACTGTTTGCAGAGAAAATATAAACTACTCTACCACTACTCCACCTCTAGTACTAGTAGTGTAAAAAAGATATATAGGCTGGAGCTTCAGAGCTTTCTTGCTAAGGGCTGCCCACTTGCTTCTCACACTATCACCCTCTCTCTAGATCTAAAAAGACGGCCTCTCTCTCCCTCCTCACCGGTGGTCACAGATCCACCGGGGAAGAAAAGGACATGCAGCGTTGACACACTTGTAAGTGGCGAGCGAGGTCACGCACTGATGACAAGGCTGTCCTCTCAGACCTAGCGCCCGCGCAGGATGGCCTCCATCCCCAAGCTCGCTGTCGTAGTGCGTGCGAAGGACGACGACCACGAGCGAAGCCACTTCCTGCCGATCCCTTAGGTATGCTACCTCTTTTCGAACCATACCCTTGTTCTATTGCCCATCTGCCACGTCACTGCATGTGGATCTTTTTCCACTCCACCATCTTCCAAATTTCCTATCCTCTGCTCTGCTGGTCACGCAGACGAAAACCTTAATTTGCACTATTAACGGAAACCCTACTTCATGCGGACTAATCCATGTTTGGGTTGAATAAGGAAAGGAAGGGAGACTGTACTGTCCAAGAGAGTAGGCATCAAACCCGCATCTAGGTTGAAAAGGGGAAAATCAGTAGCTAAGGAACGAGTCTCGTGTCTCTTGGTTGAAGAAGGGTAGAAAGGCATGACAACGCAATAGAGAATGACCAGGTTGATCGATTTGTTGTCCTCACATAGGAAAAAGGTGGCTAAAGAGAACAAAAATGGGACGTAATCCACATATGATGCCTGGATATTTGTTGCTCTAGGCAACCATATGTAACACCCTGTATGTAACCTGCCATATTTGTATTCCAACTCTTGCCATTTCCGGCACTAAGTTATGATATTTCCTCGTTGTCGGGTTTTTGTCTCCGTGTTTTTTTGTCGTTGTCAGGCATCTCATATCATGTCATCATGTGCATCTCATTTGCATACGTGTTCGTCTCATGCATTCGAGCATTTTCCCCGTTGTCCGTTTTGCATTCTGGCGCTCCTATGTCCTCCGGTGTCACTTTCTACCTCTTTTCGTGTGCGGGTATTAAAAGTTCTCGGATTGGACCGAGACTTGCCAAGCGGCCTTGGCTTACTACCGGTAGACTGCCTGTCAAGTTTCGTGCCATTTGGACTTCGTTTGATACTCCAACGGCTAACCGAGGAACCGGAAAGGCCTCGTGTGTGTTGCAGCCCAACACCTCCCCAAAGTGGCCCAAAACCTACCTAAACCCCTTCCATCATCTAGTCCGTTCGATAATAATCGCGTAGCCGAAAACCGTGCTCAATTTGGAGCCTCCTAGCTCCTCCTACCTATAAAAAGGCCACTCCCCTGAAAATTTCGGATCATTCCACCCTAACCCTAGCCCCGCTCCTCATCCGCGCGCCGAACGTGTTCGCCGGCACCGGACACGCCCCGCCGCCGCCGCTTCTGGCGTATCCGGAGCCGCCACATGTTGTCTCCACCATCGCCCCGCCGCGGCCCGCCGAAGCCCACGGTCGGCCCCCGCGGCCCATCGCG
>NC_041380.1:241267504-241283498 GCF_002162155.2 Triticum dicoccoides | reverse complement strand
CGCCCTGCTCCGTCGCCCGGGTCGCCGCCCCGCCGTCGACCTCCGCCGCCCATGCCGCCTCACCGCCGCCTCGCCGCTCCACCGCGACCACCTCGCCGTCCGGCGAGCTCCTCACCACCCCGGCCTCTCCTCCGGCCCCCTCGAAGCTCCGGCCACCACGACCACAACTCCGGCAAAGCTCTGGTGTACCTCGACTTCCATGCCCGGTCCGGATCTGGATCTGGAAAACCTAGCTCGGGTTGACTTTTTGACTTCATTTCAGTAATTTTTGCATATCTTCATTGCATCATAACTCTGCAACCGTGGCTCCGTTTTGGGCGTGTAGCATATCAAATTGTTCGCCTCAACGAGTACTTCATTTCATCTCATTGCATCATGTTCACTTGAGATCATCTTGATGCCCTAAATGTTGTTGCAAGAGTGCTAGTTTATATTAGTTTCAGATTCTTATCAGTAATTTGACATTTGTCATTTTTGCCATGATTGACGTGTGCCTCCTATGTACTTGAGCCCTACATGTGTTTTGAAGTATGTCATGCCATCTTTACAGGGGTGTATTCCATGTATTTTTGTGATCTTTGTGGTGACTAGCACAAGCATGCAAAGTAGCTCTCGCAATGTTGCTGATTTCAAGGACTTAGAAATCTTCTAAGTCTTTGCCCTGTTAATATTTTTATGCCATGTAATCATGTTGCTACTGAGTGATCCATGCCTCTTTTGAGCATGATCAGTAAGGATGTTTTGTAGATATTGTGGTGCTATATCCATCCATGTCTTTGTTTGCATTATGGAGCACCCTAGCTTGACTCAATCGAGCTCTCCTTTTGCTATAAAATGTTCCTGGCAGATTGTTTACGTGTTAAGCATTTTTGCCTAGGTTGTTGTAGTTGATCCATGCATGCTATGAGGTTGTTCTTGCCATGTTTAGCTTATATGTCATGTCTACTTGCTGGGTGTATGCTTAGTTTGTCATGCAATGCCTTGTGGTGAGTGCATCGAGCTCGTAAACATGCCTACTTGATATCTGTTTTGGCATGTTCCAGTTTTCTACTAAGTCTGAATTTGTTAACGATAAATGCTATGTTCACATGGTTGCCATTGTATTTTCTGATCCCTTTTGGCTTATGGTCAGTAAGGGACTTTTGTTGTATGCTTTGAGTAGCTTCATGCCATGCCTTTCTTTTCCATGATACGTTCCTGTAGCATGTTGTTATCGTGCTCTAAACATTGCTTCCTGATGTTAAATTCCTGACTTGTTATTTTCACTAAGTCTGTAACCTGTTATCTTTTGCACTTTTGTCATGCTTGTTTGAACCTGCTATTCAGTGAATTAGCCGTAGCTCAGTGTTCATCTTTTCCCAAGCATCTTGAGTGGATCCCTGCCATGTATTTTGTTGCTATGTTAGAGTGTTGTAGCTTGTTGTTCTTGATGCATTTAGATGGCCTTGTGTTGTTAATCGCAGATCGGTGCCATATTTGTTTTGCTTGTCATTTCCAAACTGTGCATCCGATTCCGGTGATCTTTATATTGATTTCGTCCGAAATCAACTCCCCTTTCCAGTGGCACTCTTGGTTTTTCCAAGTTGAGGCCAGGTTCAATCTTTCCTTTCTGAAGCATGCATATGCATCGCATATCGCATCCCGCATATCATGCCATGTTTTGCATCATGTTGCTTGTGCATTGCACGTGGTTGATTGTGTCTCCCTTTGCTTGTGTTCTTGCTTTGGGTAGAGCCAGGAGACGAGTACGTGATCGAGGAGCCCGTTGAGTACGTTTACGAGGATTAAGCTAACGTCAACTCGGAGAACTTTGCAGGCAAGATGACCATACCCTCGAAATCACTTCTATCTTTGCTTGCTAGATTCTCGCTCTATTGCTATGCCTATGCTATGATACCTACCACTTTCTTATCATGCCTTCCATATTGCCATGTCAAACCTCTAACCCACCATGTCCTAGAAAACCATTGTTTGGCTATGTTATCGTTTTGCTCAGCCCCTCTTATAGCGTTGCTAGTTGCAGGTGAAGAGTGGAGTTTGTTCCTTGTTGGAACATGTTTATTGTTGGGATATCATTATTATATCTTGTATACTTTAATGCATCTATACACTTGGTAAAGGGTGGAAGGCTCGGCCTTATGCCTGGTGTTTTGTTCCACTCTTGCCGCCCTAGTTTCCGTCAGACCGGTGTTATGTTCCTTGATTTTTGTGTTCCTTACACGGTTGGGTTATAATGGGAACCCCTTGACAGTTCGCCTTGAATAAAACTCTTCCAGCAATGCCCAACATTGGTTTTACCATTCGCCACCTAGCCTTTTCCCTTGGGTTTCACGGACTCAAGGGTCATATTTATTTTTAAACCCCCGGGCCGGTGCTCCTCTGAGTGTTGGTCCAAACTGAGCTGCCTGCGGGGCCACCTCGGGGAAACTTGAGGGTTGGTTTTACTCGTAGCTAGTCTCATCCGTTGTTCCCTGAAAACGAGATATCTGCAGCTCCTATCGGGATTTGTCGGCACATTCGGGTGGCTTTGCTAGTTTAGTTTTACCATTGTCAAGATGTCTTGTAACCGGGATTCCGAGTCTGATCGGATTGTCTTGGGAGAAGGAATATCCTTCGTTGACCGTGAGAGCTTGTGATGGGCTAAGTTGGGATACCCCTGCAGGGTTTTGAACTTTCGAAAGTCGTGCCCGCGGTTATGGGCAGATGGGAATTTGTTAATGTCCGGTTGTAGAAAACCTTAAACTTAACTTAATTAAAACGAATCAATAGAGTGTGTGGCCGTGATGGTCTCTTTTCGGTGGAGTCCGGGAAGAGAACACGGTCTCGTGTTATGCTTGAACATAGGTTGTTCTAGGATCACTTCTTGATCATAGTTTATCGATCGTGCCTTTTGCCTCCTCTTCTCGCTCTCATTTGCGTATGTTAGCCACCATATATGCTAGTGCTTGCTACAGCTCCACCTCATACTTTTACCCTACCTATAAGCTTAAATAGTCTTGATCGCGAGGGTGTGAGATTGCTAAGTCTCCGCGACTCACAGATTACTTCCAAAACCAGATGCAGGGACCGATGATACCGCTCCAGGAGATTTGACTGAGCTCAAGTGGGAGTTCGATGAGGACTCAGGATGATACTATGTTTCTTTTCCAGACGATCAGTAGTGGTGCCCAATTGGGGCGATCGGGAACTTTGTTGCATTTGGGGTTGTCTTTATTTTGGTTCCGTAGTCGGACCTTGATTGTATCTGGATGAATGTAATGATATGTATGCTATTGTGTGACATGGCGAGTGTAAGCCAACTATGTTCCTCTTTTCCTTATTCATTACATGGGTTGTGTGAAGATTACCCCACTTGCGATAGTGCTTACAATGCGGTTATGCCTCTAAGTCGTGCTTCGACACGTGGGAGATATAGCCGCATCGTGGGCGTTACAAGTTGGTAATCAGAGCCTTCCCCGACTTAGGAGCCCCCTGCTTGATTGAATCGCTGGCGTTGTTGAGTCTAGAAAAATGTTTTGAGTCATTTAGGATCATATATATCGGAGAGTAGGATTCTTTTTACTCCTCAGTCCCTTCGTCGCTCTGGTGAGGCATCCTGACGTAGAGTTTTGACTCTTCTCTTCTCAAATTTCACTAAAAAAATTAGGATCACGCGGGTATCTTGGAATCGTTTCGATGGTTTTGTGACGAGAACATTGTTCTTGGTGCCTCCTGACATTTAGGGGTTGTGGCAGTGTCCCAGGGAGTTGAGCTCCAAGGTGTTGTCGTCACAATTTTATCGTTGCAGTTCTGGAATACCTGAGTTTCACCGACATCGAAAATCTCTTTTATGCAGTTGTTGGTGAGATAACCTCGATACCACCCAGTACTGGGGTGGGAGTTCGGGAGTATCGCCATAACTCGTATAACGGATGCTTTTCGAAGGTTGAGGTAAATGATTTCCGAAGGTTTCTTGGTTATGTGTTGAAGGATGGATACAGCTGGATGTAGGATTTGCTAGCTTTGGTTGAGATATTATGTTTCCCCTATATCCCCAACACCTGATTGCATAACCGGAAAGGTTCGGGAGTTTCATAGGTGGGAATTCATGTATCTCTAGAATTTTTTCCGCAGATATTTGGTTTGTGATTGGGTAATCCTCACCAAGTATTTGTTCTTGTCTGTACCTTGTTGTTTTATTCTTCTACCTCTATCTAAGTGGCTTCTCAATTTATGGAAGTGTAACCATTTCTATTGGAATGCATTCGTTCATTTTGTTCGGATGTTAAGACTATATGTTGCAATTTTGATCCTTTTGAATCAGCTTGAATATATGCCTGTCAAGTTGCTAACGGATGTCACCCTCTTCAGGATGGCTCCTGCAACACGTCAGAATCCTGAACCGCCACCACCATTGTGATAGCCTGGCTTATTAGGGATGATAGACTACTCATATCAATAAGGAATTCTTTCTTTTCCGGGAGCCCATCCGGACAGAACTCTCAAGTTAAGCGTGCTCAGCTTGGAGTAGTTTCAGGATGGGTGGCCGACCGGGAAGTTGCTCCCGGGTGCGCACGAGTGAGGACAAAGTGCGCAGAAAAGACTAGTATTGATCTGTGGGGCCAGTCTAGATCCCGCCAGGAGTAACGACCACCGGCAGGTGTGTCCGAAGCGTTACAAGTTGGTATCAGAGCCAGGTCCTCGCGGTTACACGGATGGTTGCGGACAGGTGCATGGTCATGTTGTTCATGACGTTTGTGACCCATCGTGGCACCCGGCATGGCACCGGACTGGATGCACAGACGTATGTACCAAGAGGGAACGTTCCTGTGGCCCGACGAGGACGTCGGTTCCTCTGAGTGGGGGTGTATGTGATAGCCTGGCTTATTAGGGATGATAGACTACTCATATCAATAAGGAATTCCTTCTTTTCCGGGAGCCCATCCGGACAGAACTCCCAAGTTAAGCGTGCTCAGCTTGGAGTAGTTTCAAGATGGGTGACCGACCGGGAAGTTGCTCCCGGGTGCGCACGAGTGAGGACAAAGTGCGCAGAAAAGACTAGTATTGATCTGTGGGGCCAGTCTAGATCCCGCCAGGAGTAACGACCATCGGCGGGAGTAACAATCAGAATCAGTTTGCTACACTCAACCACTTCCTCGCTAACCAGCCAAAGACCTTCAGCAACTGTGTCGAGGCAACAGACGCTGATGATTGGCTCATGGATATCTGCAAGCATTTCGAGTGCAGCAACGTCAGGCCTGAGGACTTTGTCAAGTTTGCCTCGTTCCAGCTCAGAGACCAAGCTGCAGAATGGTATCAGCAATACAAAGATTCTAGAGGAGGTCGTGTGATTACCTGGGATGAATTCCGTCAAGACTTCAAAGCTCACCACATTCCTCAGAGTGTTGTTGAGAGCAAGCATGAGGAGTTCCGCAATCTGAAGCAAGGCAGCTTGTCTGTTTACCAGTATAACATCATGTTCCAAAAGCTAGCTCGTTTTGCTAAGCAAGACGTCCCTGACGAGAAGAGCATGATTTATCAGTTCAGTGGTGGCCTCAGAGAAGATCTCCAACTAGCTCTTGTGCTTTTCGAGCCGCAGAAGTACGATGAGTTTTACAACATGGCACTGAAACAAGAGACTGCTCAACTCAAGTGTGATGCTTCCAAGAAGCGAGTCAGGGATGCAACTCCTTCTTCCTCAACTCAAGTGGCAACTAAGCAGCAAAAGTATTGGTTGCCTCCTCCTCCTCCGTTCCGTCAGCCTTATCAGCAGAAGAGCAAAGGTGGCAATGGATCTTCCCACCCACCCAACCCAGGCTTTCAGAACAAGACTTCGTCTCATGCTCCAAGATCAAGTGCGATGTATCACCGTCCGCTCTCGGAGGTCACGTGCAACAAGTGTCAGCAGAAGGGTCACTATGCCAACAAATGCTTCAATCAGAGGCGTCTTCCTCCTCCTGTGAGATCTGCCAGTACCGCAGTGGTCAAGCATAATCCCAAGCACGCCAAGGTCAACTTGTTGAACGCAGCTCAGGCCGAGGACTCGTCAGATGTGATTATGGGTAACCTTCCTATTAACGATGTTCCTGCAAAAGTTCTTTTTGACTCTGGTGCATTGCATTCTTTCATGTCATTCCCATTTTCATCGGAGCACAACTTTGGCACTAAGGCATTACCTGAAGCATTGCAAGTTGTTTCTCCGGCTAAGCGTTTGAGTTCCAGCATGATGGTCCCGGATATTTCTATCATGATGGGTGACTTCAAGTTTCTGGCTTCTCCAATGGTCCTTGGTAACTCGGATATTGATCTTATTCTTGGAATGGACTGGCTTTCTAAGCACAAGTCTCAGCTTGATTGTGTTGCCGGACAGATTCAATTAACACATTCGTCTGAGGATGTAATCGTCTTTGCCGCTCGTGATAATACCATTTGACTGTTTTCTCTCAATGAGAAGGGCGAGCTGGATGCCATCTCTCAGATCCCAGTCATTTGTGAGTATCAAGACGTCTTTCCAGAAGAGCTTCCAAGAATGCCTCCGCACCGGCCAGTTGAATTCGTCATCGATCTTGAGCCTGGCACGGAACCTGTTTGCAAACGTCCTTACAAGCTTGGACCTGAAGAGTTGAAGGAGCTGAGGAAACAACTCGATATTCAAGAGCGTATGGGTCTCATCCGACCAAGTTCTTCTCCATGGGGTTGTGGTGTTCTTTTCATCAAGAAGAAGGATGGAACGGACCGACTCTGTGTCGACTACCGTCCATTGAACAAGAAGGCCATAAAGAACAAGTACCCACTTCCCAACATCAATGAGCTTTTCGAACAACTCAAAGGTGCTCAGATTCACATTCGTGAAGAAGATATCCCCAAGACATCATTCAGAACAAGCAATGGTTCATATGAATACACTGTCATGTCTTTCATCCTTGTTAATGCTCCTCCAACATTCTCTCGCATGATGAACTTCATCTTCAACGCCTACACAAATGACTTCATCTTGGTCTACCTCGATGACATTTTGGTCTTTTCCAAGAACAAGGAGGATCATGCCAAGCACTTGAGATTGGTTCTGGATAAACTCAGAGAACATCAGTTCTATGCGAAGTTTTCAAAGTGCGAGTTTTGGCTCGATGAGGTTCTCTACCTTGGGCATATCATCTCCGCCAAGGGCATAGCTGTTAATCCTGAGAAGGTGTCTGCAATTGTGAATTGGGAACCACCTCAGAATGTGAAGCAATTCCACAGCTTCCTTGGGCTCGCAAGCTATTGTCGAATATTCATTGAGAACTTCTCTAAGATCGCGAAGCCTCTTTCCAACCTCCTGCAGAAGCATGTGAAGTATGTCTGGTCGTCTGAATGTGACATCACTTTCAACACCCTGAAAGAGAAGTTAGTCACTGCTCCAGTTCTGACTCATCCTGATGAATCCAAACTGTTCGAGGTTTTCTGTGATGCTTCCCTTCAAGGTCTTGGTGCAGTGTTGATGCAAGAGAAGAAAGTTGTGGCCTATACCTCTCGCCAGTTGAAGCCCAACGAAAAGAACTACCCCACTCATGACCTCGAGTTGGCGGCAGTTGTCCATGCTCTTTTAAGATGGAGAGATCTCTTGTTGGGAAGGAAAGTGGACATCTTCACTGATCACAAGAGTCTCAAGTACATCTTCACTCAGCCAAACCTCAACCTCAGGCAGACTCATTGGGTCGAAATGATTCAAGAGTATAATCCGAGTATTGAGTATACTCCAGGCAAGGCCAATGTCATTGCTGACGCATTGAGCAGGAAGGCTTACTGCAACATTTTGATTATCAAGCCTTACCAACTAGAGCTTTGTGAAGCTTTCCGCAAACTTAATCTCCAAGTTGTTCCTAAAGGATTCCTTGCCAACCTCCAAGTCTCTCCTACTTTGGAAGATCAGATTTGTGAGGCTCAACTTCTTGATGCTTTGGTGAAGAAGGTGAAGATTGGGATTTCCAAGAGTCAACCCAAGTACAAGTGCTATCGTCTTGATGAAAAGGATACTCTATTCTTCGAGGATCGCATTGTTGTTCCTAAGGGTGACCTTCATAAAGTCATTATGAACGAGGCTCACAATTCACTCCTCTCTATTCACACTAGAAGTACAAAGATGTACCAGGACCTCAAGCAGTTGTATTGGTGGACTCGAATGAAGCGCGATATTGCTCAATTCATGAACGAATGTGATGTCTCTAGAAGAGTGAAAGCAGAACACCAACGACCAGCTGGTCTCCTCCAACCTCTTGCCATTCTAGAATGGAAGTTTGACCATATTGAGATGGACTTCGTGACTGGATTTCCAAAGTCCAAGCGTGGCAATGATGCTATCTTCGTTGTCATCGACAAGCTCACGAAAGTGGTTCATTTTCTTCCTATCAAAGGATCTATCATAGCAGCTCAGTTGGCAGAGCTATATACCTCCAGGATTGTCTCTCTGCATAGCATTCCACAGTTGATATCTTCATATCGTGGTAGCATCTTTACCTCCAAGTTCTGGGATTCTTTTCAGAAGGCCATGGGCACCAACATTCGCTTTAGCACAACTTTTCATCCTCAAACTAGTGGCCAAGTCGAGCGAGTAAATCAGATTCTTGAAGATATGCTCAGGGCTTGTGTCATCTCTTTCGATATGAAGTGGGAAGATTGTCTTACATATGCCGAGTTCTCCTACGACAACAGCTTCCAAGCGAGTTTGGGCAAGGCCCTATTCGAGATTCTCTATGGCAGGAAGTGCCGTACTCCTCTTAACTGGTCAGAGACGGGTGAACGCCAACTTCTTGGCAATGACTTGATCACAGAGGCTGAAGAAATGTGCAAAGTCATTCGTGAAAATCTCAAAGTCGCGCAATCACGCCAGAAGAGTTACTATGATAGCAAGCATCGTGACTTGGCTTTCGAGATCGGAGACCATGTCTACCCCCACGTCTCTCTAATGAAAGGTACTCGTCGCTTCGGTATCAAAGGGAAACTTGCCCCTAGATACGTGGGTCCTCTCAAGATCATTGGTAAAAGAGGCGATCTCGCCTATCAACTTGAGCTTCCTTAAAACTTTGCAAACGTGCATGACGTGTTTCACGTGTCTCAACTCTGCAAGTGTTTCAAGACTCCTGACCGCACCATCAACTTTGAAGAGATTGATCTCCAAGAAGACCTGTCTTATCATGAGCACCCCATTACTATTCTTGAAGAAACTGAGCGCAAGACTCGCAACAAGTCTATCAAATTCCTGAAAGTCAAGTGGTCACATCATTCCGACCGTGAAGCCACCTGGGAACGCGAGGACCACCTCCGTTCTGAGTACCCGGAGTTTTTCCAATCCTAGATCTCGGGACGAGATCCTTTTGTAGTGGTGGAGTGTTGTAACACCCCGTATGTAACCTGCCATATTTGTATTCCAACTCTTGCCATTTCCGGCACTAAGTTATGATATTTCCTCGTTGTCGGGTTTTTGTCTTCATGTTGTTTTGTCATTGTCAGGCATCTCATGTCATGTCATCATGTGCATCGCATTTGCATACGTGTTCGTCTCATGCATCCGAGCATTTTCCCCGTTGTCCGTTTTGCATTTCGGCGCTCCTATTACCTCCGGTGTTCCTTTCTACCTCTTTTCGTGTGCGGGTATTAAACGTTCTCGGATTGGACCGAGACTTGCCAAGCGGCCTTGGTTTACTACCGGTAGACCGCCTGTCAAGTTTCGTGCCATTTGGACTTCGTTTGATACTCCAATGGTTAACCGAGGAACCGAAAAGGCCTCGTGTGTGTTGCAGCCCAACAACTCTCCAAAGTGGCCCAAAATCCCCCTAAACCCCTTCCATCATCTAGTCCATTCGATCACGATCGTGTGGCCAAAAACCATGCTCAATTTGGATCCTCCTAGCTCCTCCTACCTATAAAAAGGCCACTCCCCCAAAAATTTCGGATCATTCCACCCTAACCCTAGCCCCGCTCCTCATCCGCGCGCCGGACGTGTCCGCCGGCAACGGACACGCCCCACCGCCGCCGCTTCCGGCATATCCGGAGCCGCCACGTGTCGCCTCCACCATCGCCCCGCCGCGGCCCGCCGAAGCCCATGGCCGGCCCCCGCGGCCCATCGCGCGCACGCCGCCGCCCGCCTACCCCGCCGCCCAGTTCCCTCGTCGCCGCCGCCCGAAGACCGCGCCGGCAAGCGCCGCTCCACCGCGCCGGCGACCGCCCCGCTCCGCCTCCCGGGTCGCCGCCCCGCCGTCGACCTCCCCCGCCCGCGCCGCCTCACCGCTCCACCGCGACCACCTCGCCGTCCGGCGAGCTCCTCACCACCTCGGCCTCTCCTCCAGCCCCCTCAAAGCTCCAGCCACCGCGACCACAACTCCAGCGAAGCTCCAGTGTACCACGACTTCCGTGCCCGATCCGGGTCTGGATCTGGAAAACCTAGCTCGGGTTGACTTTTTGCCTCCGTTTCAGTATTTTTGCATATCTTCATCGCATCATAACTCTGCAACCGTGGCTCCGTTTTGGGCGTGTAGCATATCAAATTGTTCGTCTCAACGAGTACTTCATTTCATCTCATTGCATCATGTTCATTTGAGCTCATCTTGATGCCCTAAATGCCGCTGCAAGAGTGCTAGCTTATATTAGTTTCAGATTCTTATCAGTAATTTGACATTTGTCATTTTTGCCATGATTGATGTGTGCCTCCTATGTACTTGAGCCCTACATGTGTTTTGAAGTATGCCATGCCATCTTTACAGGGGTGTATTCCATGTATTTTTGTGATCTTTGTGGTGACTAGCACAAGCATGCAAAGTAGCTCTCGCAATGTTGCTGATTTCAGGGACTTAGAAATCTTCTAAGTCTTTGCCCTGTTAATATTTTTATGCCATGTAATCATGTTGCTACTGAGTGATCCATGCCTCTTTTGAGCATGATCAGTAAGGATGTTTTGTAGATATTGTGGTGCTATATCCATCCATGTCTTTGTTTGCATTATGGAGCACCCTAGCTTGACTCAATCGAGCTCTCCTTTTGCTATAAAATGTTCTTGGCAGATTGTTTACGTGTTAAGCATTTTTGCCTAGGTTGTTGTAGTTGATCCATGCATGCTATGAGGTTGTGCTTGCCATGTTTAGCTTATATGTCATGTCTACTTGCTGGGTGTATGCTTAGTTTGTCATGCAATGCCTTGTGGTGAGTGCATCGAGCTCGTAAACATGCCTACTTGATATCTGTTTTGGCATGTTCCAGTTTTCTACCAAGTCTGAATCTGTTAACGATAAATGCTATGTTCACATGGTTGCCATTGTATTTTCTGATCCCTTTTGGCTTATGGTCAGTAAGGGACTTTTGTTGTATGCTTTGAGTAGCTTCATGCCATGCATTTCTTTTCCATAATATGTTCCTGTAGCATGTTGTTATCGTGCTCTAAACATTGCTTCCTGATGTTAAATTCCTGACTTCTTGTTATTTTCACTAAGTCTGTAACCTGTTATCTTTTGCACTTTTGTCATGCTTGTTTGAACCTGCTATTCAGTGAATTAGCCGTAGCTTAATGTTCATCTTTTCCCAAGCATCTTGAGTGGATCCCTGCCATGTATTTTGTTGCTATGTTAGAGTGTTGTAGCTTGTTGTTCTTGATGCATTTAGATGGCCTCGTGTTGTTAATCGCAGATCGGTGCCATATTTGTTTTGCTTGTCATTTCCAAACCGTGCATCCGATTCCGGTGATCTTTATATTGATTTCTTCTGAAATCAAATCCCCTTTCCAGTGGAACTCTTGGTTTTTCCAAGTTGAGGCCAGGTTCAATCTTTCCTTTCCGAAGCATGCATATGCGTCGCATATCGCATCCCGCATATCATGCCATGTTTTGCATCATGTTGCTTGTGCATTGCACGTGGTTGATTGTGTCTCCCTTTGCTTGTGTTCTTGCTTTGGGTAGAGCCGGGAGACAAGTACGTGATCGAGGAGCCCGTTGAGTACGTTTACGAGGATCAAGCTAACGTCAACTCGGAGAACTTTGCAGGCAAGATAACCATACCCTCGAAATCACTTCTATCTTTGCTTGCTAGATGCTCGCTCTATTGCTATGCCTATGCTATGATACCTACCACTTGCTTATCATGCCTCCCATATTGCCATGTCAAACCTATAACCCACCATGTCCTAGCAAACCGTTGTTTGGCTATGTTATTGTTTTGCTCAGCCCCTCTTATAGCGTTGCTAGTTACAGGTGAAGAGTGGAGTTTGTTCCTTGTTGGAACATGTTTATTGTTGGGATATCATTATTATATCTTGTCTACTTTAATGCATCTATACACTTGGTAAAGGGTGGAAGGATCGGCCTTATGCCTGGTATTTTGTTCCACTCTTGCCGCCCTAGTTCCCGTCAGACCGGTGTTATGTTCCTTGATTTTTGCGTTCCTTACATGGTTGGGTTATAATGGGAACCCATTGACAGCTTTCCTTGAATAAAACTCTTCCAGCAATGCCCAACATTGGTTTTACCATTCGCCACCTAGCCTTTTCCCTTGGGTTTCGCAGACTCAAGGGTCATCTTTATTTTTAAACCCCGGGCCAGTGCTCCTCTAAGTGTTGGTCCAAACGGAGCTGCCTACGGGGCCACCTCGGGGAAACTTGAGGGTTGGTTTTACTCATAGCTAGTCTCATCCGTTGTGCCCTGAAAACGAGATATGTGCAGCTCCTATCGGGATTTTTCGGCACATTCAGGTGGCTTTGTTGTTTTAGTTTTACCATTGTCGAGATGTCTTGTAACCGGGATTCCGAGTCTGATCGGATTGTCTTGGGAGAAGGAATATCCTTCGTTGACCGTGAGAGCTTGTGATGGGCTAAGTTGGGACACCCCTGCAGGGTTTTGAACTTTCGAAAGTCGTGCCCGTGGTTATGGGCAGATGGGAATTTGTTAATGTCCGGTTGTAGAAAACCTTAAATTTAACTTAATTAAAACGAATCAACAGAGTGTGTGGCCGTGATGGTCTCTTTTCGGCGAAGTCCGGGAAGAGAACACGGTCTCGTGTTATGCTTGAACGTAGGTTGTTCTAGGATCACTTCTTGATCATAGTTTATCGATCATGCCTTTTGCCTCCTCTTCTTGCTCTCATTTGCGTATGTTAGCCACCATATATGCTAGTGCTTGCTGCAGCTCCACCTCATACTTTTACCCTACCTATAAGCTTAAATAGTCTTGATCGTGAGGGTGTGAGATTGCTGAGTCCCCGCGACTCACAGATTACTTCCAAAACCAGATGCAGGGACCGATGATACTGCTCCAGGAGATTCGAGTGAGCTTAAGTGGGAGTTCGATGAGGACTCAGGACGATACTACATTTATTTTCCAGACGATCAGTAGTGGTGCCCAGTTGGGGTGATCGGGAACTTTGTTGCATTTGGGGTTGTCTTTATTTTGGTTCCATAGTCGGACCTTGATTGTATCTGGATGAATGTAATGATATGTATGCTATTGTGTGATGTGGCGAGTGTAAGCCAACTATGTTCCTCTTTTCCTTATTCATTACATGGGTTGTGTGAAGATTATCCCACTTGCGACATTGCTTACAATGTGGTTATGCCTCTAAGTCGTCCTTCGACATGTGGGAGATATAGCCGCATCGTGGGTGTTACAACATACCTCCCTCACCACTCTATGCGTCTGTGGAGGTACATCGTACTGGTGCGCCCACTGTCTGAATGGGTCTCCTATGCTCTTATTGCCATTTTTTTGCTATTAGTATAACGCCAGCAGTAAAGTAAACCAATACTACTGCTAAAGTGATGCCACATTTAACTAATGCCGCACTCAGTCTAATGCCACCGATAAATTTAAGAAATGTCAATTAATGTATCTGGATTATTTCAGGGTTAGTTGTTGATTGTGGATGTATTAAAGATTTTTTAGGTAAGGCATTCTAATGTTGTTGCATAGCCTGTATACCAATGATGAAACTTGTTACTACCTTCATATTTTTGCATTGTTAATGCTTATAGATTACATACCTCACTTTCATGAGATAAATCAATTTTTTGTACAATGTCACCTAAATGCCAAGGCGCTGATGTCATTTTATTTTGGTTAAACTGCACAAAAAATTATGAAGACAAGAGGAAAGGTCAAGAGTGGGCACCAACTCCTTTGGCTATTGTATTGATTCATTCGATCAAGTTTTTATGTTTGATCGATTATCAAGATTGGGATAGCAATTTTTCATGTCCACTCGAGTTCGAGATGATATTTACCTTGAAGGTACATGGTTTGCAATTTTTTAATACTGTCATTAGTTAATAATGCTAGTTACCTTCCGACTTTTGTATTTGTTTTAATGCTCTTGAACAGCTAGTATACCAATGCTGAAACTTGTTACCTTTACATTTTGTATTGTTAATTCTTATAGAAATCTTCTAGTGCTAGAGCTTATGGAAATATGTTCAGTAAAACCATTGTTCTGTACCCTGTAATAAAATAACTACTCTACTGTTGCACTAGCCACTGGATTAGTGTATATTTGTACTATTCAAATGGTGTTGCATTAGTGTATGGACATTTATAAAGTGTGGCAAGCTTTCCCAGATATGTGCTCAAGAAAACTACTACCTATTTTTCTAAATAATGGATGTTTGGGTACTTTAAATTGAACTGCGAAAACGTCTTATATTAAGGAACAAAGGGTGTAGAGTTCACTAAAATAATCCCGGTAAAGCTAGTCACACCTTTATTAAAATTAATGTTCATTATGTTATCGGAGGAGGTCTATATGTTTGTCTCTAATGCATGTCGACTACATACCTGACATCATGATGTAATGTTAAGTCATTTCCTTTTGTACAGTGTCATTGAATTGTCAAGGCGGTGATAGCATTTTATTTTAGTTGAACTGCACAAAATATGCTTAAAAAAGAGGAAAGGTCAGGAATCGATCATTCTTTCAGAAATAACTATATATGCCTTTCTGACATCAGCTGATGTTGCCTTATTTATTTCTTCAAGCAGGTGGTTAGAAACAGTCTTGCTACCTTTTCCCATTAAGAAATTGGAATGCTTATATTTCTTCGAACTAGTGCCACTTTTATAGTAATCACACTTTAAATATCTATACAAACAGGGATGCTAGATTTTAGTGGAACTGCACAAAAAGTCCAACCTGTTCAACATTTGGAGCATGTTTTCTTCCAAACCTTTATATCCAATTGGTGGCACTATGAGTTGTTCATTACGAAGGTACATGGTTTGATACTATCTTGCTACTCTTTTTGTACTGTCTTTAGATAGTAATATGTAACACCCCGGTTGTAACTTTCCCAATTTGTACTCCAACTCTTGCCGTTTCGGCGTTAAGTTATTTTTATTTTCTCGGCTTCGGGTTTTTGCCTCCGTGTGTTGTTATCATTGTCATGCATCTCATATCATGTCATCATGTGCATTGCATTTGCATACGTGTTCATCTCTTGCATTCAAGCATTTTCCCTGTTGTCCGTTTTGCATTCCGGCGCTTCGTTCTCCTCCGGTGGTCATTTCTAGCTTTTTTTCGTGTGTGGGGATTAAACATTTCCGGATTAGGCCGAGATTGGCCAAGCGGCCTTGGTTTACTACCGGTAGACCGCCTGTCAAGTTTCGTATCATTTGGACTTCGTTTGATACTCCAACGGTTAACCGAGGGACCAAAAAGGCCTCGTGTGTGTTGCAGCCAAACACCCCTCCAATTTGGCCTAAAATCCACCTAAGCCTTCTCCATCATCCAGATCGTTCGATCACGATCGCGTGGCCGAAAACCGCACCTCATTTGGACTCTCCTAGCTCCCTCTATGCCTATTTAAAGACCACCCCCGAAATTCCCCTTCTCCTCCCCCGCGAAACCCTAGCCTCCCTCCATCCGGCGCGCCGGACACGTCCGGGCCGCACCGGACAAATCGCCACCGCCGCCTGCAGCCAGTGGCGTGGTGCCACGTGGCACGCCACCAACCGCGCCCGCACCGGCCCGCTCGGCCCGGGGAGAGCCCCCGCGGGCCCGACGCCGGCCG
>NC_041380.1:241257773-241267169 GCF_002162155.2 Triticum dicoccoides | reverse complement strand
TCCCGCCCGGCCGCCCGAGCCGCCGCCCGCCGCCTCGCCCGCCGCGCCGGCGCCGTGCCGCCGCCAACTCCGGCCGGCCTCCTCTCCCTCCTACTCCGGCGACGAACTCCGGCGATGATCTGGCCGCCTCGTTTTGCGTGCCACCGAAACCCTAGATCCGGAGGTTGTTTTTTTCACTAAGTCCTCGGAAATTCCAGATCCATGTGCTCCTGTTGTTAGCCTCGTAACTTTGCATCCGTAGCTCCGATTTGGGCATATAGCATATCAAAATGTTCATCTCAGAGAGTACACCATTTCATTTCATTGCATCATTTTCATTTGAGTTCATCTTGATGGCCGAAATGCTGTTAGAAGAGGGCTACTTGAGATAATTGCCAGATCTGCTGCTCCATTTAGCCTTTTGTCATTTTTGCCATGATTAATGTGTGCATGATATGCCCTTGAGCTCTACATATATATTTTTAAGGGTTTTGCCATCTTTCCATAGGTGCAACCCATGTATTTATGTGATGTGCGTGGTGCCTAGCACAAACTTGCAAAGTGGTGCACTTGGTATTTCTATTTTCAGGGACTTAGCATTTCCACCAAGTCCTTGAGCTGTTTATTTCATATTGCCATATGTTCATGTTGTTTCCTAGTGATCCGTGCCTCTTTTGAGGATGATCAGTAAGAATGTTTTGTTAATCTTGTAGTGCTCTATCCATCCATGTCTTTGTTTGCAATTATGGAGCACCCTAGCTTGAGTCAATCGAGCTCTACTTTTGTCATTTCGTGAATCTGGGTAGATTGTCTACTTGTTAGCGATTTTGCCGAGGATGTTGTAGTTGATCCGTTCATGCTATGCTATTGTTCTTGCCATGTATAGCTTGAATTTTGTGTATTCTTGATGGGTGTATGCTTTTATTGTCATGACTTTCTCCGTAGTGAGAGCATCGAGCTCGTAAACATGTCTACTTGAGTTAGGTTTCAGCATGTTCCAGTTTTCACTAAGTCTGAAAACTGATTATGTTTTTGCCATGTTCACATGCTTGCAATTGTATTTTCTGATCCCTTTTGGCTCAAGGTCACTAAGGGACTTTTGTTAAGCTCTTTGAGTAGCTCCATGCCATGCTTTACTTTGCCATGTTCAAGTCCTGTAGCATATAGTTTTGCTGCTCCGAAGAGTGCTACCAGATCTGAAATTCCAGACAAGTGTTAATTTCACCAAGTCTGAGATCTGTTTGCCATATGCATTTTTGTCGTGCTTGTTTGAACCTATTAATGGATGAATTGGCCGTAGCTCAGTGCTAGACTTTTGTTAAGCATCTTGAATGCATCCCTGTCATGTACTTTGTTGTCATGTTTGGGTGCTGTAGCATGTTCATTTCATTGCATTTAGATGGCTACTTGCTGTAAATCGCAGACCGGTGTCATATTTGAATCGCTTGCCATTTCCAAACCGTAACTCCGACTCCGGCGTTCTTTATATCGTTTTCAAGCGATTTCATCTCATCTTTCCAGTGGCACACTTGGATTCCCAAGTTGAGGCCAGTTTAATGCATTTCTTGTCACATCTTGCATATGCATCCCGCATCGCATCCCGCATAGCGCATCATCTTTGCATCATATTGTTTGATCCTTGCACGTGGTTGATTGTGTCCTTGTTGCTTGTTTGTCTTGTTTGGGTAGAGCCGGGAGATGAGTTCGCTAATGAGGATCCCGTTGAGTTTGCTTTCGAGGATCCAGTCAACTCTGACAACTGTGCAGGCAAGATGATCATACCCTCGAAATCACTACTATCTTTGCTATGCTAGATTTCTCGATCTTTTGCTATGCCATTGCTATGATGCCTACCACTTGCTTTCAAGCCTCCCAAATTGCCATGTCAAACCTCTAATCCACCATGTCCTAGCAAACCGTTGATTGGCTATGTTACCGCTTTGCTCAGCCCCTCTTATAGCGTTGCTAGTTGCAGGTGAAGATTGGAGGTCGTTCCTTGTTGGAACTTTTATTTACTTGTTGGGATATCGTTATATTATCTTGTTATCTTAATGCATCTATATACTTGGTAAAGGGTGGAAGGCTCGGCCTCTCGCCTAGTGTTTTGTTCCACTCTTGCCGCCCTAGTTTCCGTCATATCGGTGTTATGTTCCCGGATTTTGCATTCCTTACGCGGTTGGGTTATAATGGGAACCCCTTGATAGTTCGCCTTGATTAAAGCATTTTCAGCAATGCCCAACTTTGGTTTTACCATTTGCCACCTAGCCTCTTTTCCCTTGGGTTTCCGGAGCCCGAGGGTCATCTTATTTTAGCCCCCCCTGGGCCAGTGCTCCTCTCAGTGTTGGTCCCACCGAGCGATGCCAGGGGCTACCAGGGGCAACTCTGGGCTGGCCTACCCGACGTCTTGCTCATCTGAGTGTGCCCTGAGAACAAGATATGTGCAGCTCCTATCGGGATTTGTCGGCACATTCGGGCAGTGTTGCTGGTCTTGTTTTAACCTGTCGAAGTGTCTTGAAGAACTGAGATACCGAGTCTGATCGGAACGTCTTGGGAGGAGGTATATTCCTTCGTTGACCGTGAGACCTTGTCATGGGCTAAGTTGGGACTCCCCTGCAGGGATTTGAACTTTCAAAAGCCGTGCCCGCGGTTATGGGCAGATGGGAATTTGTTAATGTCCGGTTGTAGATAACTTTAACCTTAACTTAATTAAAATGAATCAAATGAGTGTGTTACTGTGATGGCCTCTTCTCGGCGGAGTCCGGGAAGTGGACACGGTGTTGGAGTAATGTTTGCGCAGGTTGTTCTCTAGTTTCTCGCTCGCGCTTTGCCTCCTCTTCTCGCTCTCTTTTGCGAATAGGATAGCCACCATACTTGCTAGTCGCTTGCTGCAGCCCCACATATATTTTACCTTGCCTTACCTATAAGCTTAAATAGTCTTGATCGCGAGGGTGCGAGATTGCTGAGTCTCTGTGGCTCACAGATTACTATTACACCAGATGCAGGGCCTGATGATTCCGCTCTAGGTGACGCGTTTGAGCTCAAGTGGGAGTTCGACGAGGACTCTCAACGTTACTATGTTTCCTTCCTGATGATCAGTAGTGGTGGTCAGTTGGAGGTGATCGGGACCGTGTCACATGTTGGGTTCTCTTTTATTTTGGCGTCGTAGTCGGGCCATGAGTGTTTGGATGATGTGATGTTATTTATGTACTTGTTTGACGTGGCGAGTGTAAGCCAACTATGTTATCTCCCCTTTTATTATCATATTACATGGGATGTTGTGAAGATTGCCTAAATTGCGACATATGCCTTCAATGCGATTATGTCTCTAAGTTGTGCCTCGACACGTGGGAGCTATAGTCGCATCGAGGGTGTTACAAGTTGGTATCAGAGCCTTCCCCGACCTTAGGAGCCCCATTGCTTGATCGTTTTTAGTGGTCGTGTTGTGTCTAGAAAAATGTTTTGAGTCATTTAGGAATTATATATCGGAGAGTTTAGGAATTCTTTTTACTTCCCAGTCTCCTCATCACTCTGGTAAGGCATCCTGACGTTGAGTTTTGACTCTTTTCTTCTCAAATTTCACAAAAAAAAATTTAGGATCACGCGGGTATCTTGGAATCGTTCCGATGGATTTATGATGAGAACATTGTCTTGGTGCCTCTTGTCAGGGGTTTTGTGGAAGTGTCCCGGGGAGTTGAGCTCTGAGGTGTTGTCATCATAATTTTATCGTTGCAGTTCTGGAATACCTGAGTTTAGTACGCCGACATCGAAAATCTCTTTTATGCAGTTCGTTGGTGAGATAACCTCGACGCCACCCAGTACTGGGGCGGGAGTTCGGGAGTATTGCCATAACTTGTATAACAGATGCCTATCAAAGGTTGAGGTAGATGGTTTCCGAAGGTTTCTTGGTTATGTGTTGAAGGATGGATACAGCTGGATGTAGGATTTGCTAGTTTGGGTGAGATATTATGCTTCCCCTGTATCCCCAACACCTGATTGCATAACCGGAAAGGTTCGGGAGTTTCATAGGTGGGAATTCTTGTAGCTCTAGTTCTTCTTCCACGGATATTGGTTTGAGATTGGGATTTCTTACCGATTATTCGTTCTTGATCCGTACCTTGTTGATTTATTTCTCTACCTTAATTCTACGTGGCTTCTCAATTTATGGATATGTGACCATTTCAAGAGGAATGCATTCGTTCATTTTGTTCGGATGTGAAGACTATATGTTGCAATTTTCATTCCGTTGGATTCAGCTTCAATATTTGCCTATCAATGTGCTAATGGATGTCAACCTCTTCAGGATGGCTCCTCTAACGCGCACGACTCCGAATCCTGATCCGCCACCACCACCACCTCCTCCGGAGGCATGGCAAGCTGTGATGGCTGCAACCAATGCAAACACACAGTTGATCATGCAAATTCTTCAAGAGCGCAATCAAGGCAACCAAGGGAATCAAGGCAACAATCAGAATCACTTTGCTTCACTCAACCAGTTCCTTGCTAACGGGCCAAAGACTTTCAGCAATTGTGTTGAGGCAACCGATGTTGACGATTGGCTCGTGGATCTGTGCAAGCATTTCGAGTGCAGTAACGTCAGGCCTGAGGACTTTGTCAAGTTCGCTTCCTTACAACTCAAAGATCAAGCTGCAAAATGGTTCCAGCAGTACAAGGACTCCAGAGGTGGACGTGTTATCACTTGGGATGAATTCCGTCAAGATTTCCGAGCTCATCATATTCCTCAGAGCGTGGTTGAAAGCAAGCGTGAGGAATTCTGCAACCTGAAGCAAGGCTCTTTGTCTGTCTATGACTACAAAAAGTTGTTCTAGAAGCTCACCCGCTTTGCCAAGCAGGACGTCCCTGACGAGAAGAGCATGATATATCAGTTCAGGGGTGGCCTCAGAGAAGAAATTCAGCTAGCTCTTGTTCTCTTTGAGCCCTTGAGGTACGATGAGTTCTACAACTTGGCACTGAAGCAAGAGGCTGCTCAGTTGAGGTGTGATGCTTCCAAGAAGCGAGTCAGAGATGTTACTCCTTCCTCTACTCAAGTGGCCAAGCAGCAGAAGTATTGGCTTCCTCCTCCTCCGTTCCGTCAGCCGTATCAGCAGAAGAGCAAAGGTGGCAGTGGTTCTTCCCAGCCACCCAACCCTGGCTTTCAGAACAAGACTTCGTATCAAGCTCCAAGATCGAGTGCTCCGTATCACCGTCCGCTTTCAGAGGTCACGTGCAACAAGTGCCAACAGAAGGGTCACTATGCCAACAAGTGTTTCAACCAGAGGCGTCTTCCTCCTCCTCCTCCTGTGAGATCGGCAACTACAGCTGTGGTCAAGCATAACCCCAAGTCCGCCAAGGTCAACTTGCTGAATACAGCTCAGGCAGAGGACTCACCAGATGTGATCATGGGTAACCTTCCTGTTAATGACATTCCCGCAAGAGTTCTTTTTGACACTGGTGCATCTTTATCATTTTTATCGAAGCCTTTTGCATCTATGCACGATGTGCATACTATTGATTTGCCTAAGCCGATAGCGATTTCTTCTCCGGGTTTGTTCATGAACACCAAAATGATGGCTCCGGATGTTACTATCATGTTGGGCGATTACAAGTTTCTTTCTTCTCCAATGGTTCTTGGTAACTCAGATATTGATCTTATTCTCAAAATGGATTGGCTTTCTAAGCACAAGGCGCATCTTGATTGTGCTGCCAGGCAGATTCAATTGACTCATTCGTCTAAGGATGTAATTGTCTTTGCCGCTCGTGATGATACCATCCGTCTGTTTTCCCTCAATGAGAAGGGTGAACTAGATGTTATCTCGCAGATTCCAGTCGTTTGCGAATATCAAGACGTCTTTCCAAAAGAGATTCCAGGAATGCCTCCGCACCGGCCAGTTGAATTTGTTATTGATCTTGAGCCTGGTACGGAACCTGTGTGCAAACGTCCTTACAAGCTCGGACCTGAAGAGTTGAAGGAGCTGAAGAAGCAACTCGATATTCAAGAGAAAATGGGTCTCATCCGGCCTAGTTCTTCTCCGTGGGGTTGTGGTGTTCTTTTTATGAAGAAGAAGGATGGAACGGACCGACTTTGTGTTGATTACCGTCCATTGAACAAGAAGACCATAAAGAACAAATATCCACTTCCCAACATCAATGAGCTGTTCGAACAACTCAAAGGTGCCCAAGTATTCTCCAAGATCTCCGTATGGGTTATCATCAGATTCGAATCCGTGAGCAAGATATTCCCAAGACGGCTTTCAGGACAAGCTAAGGTTCATATGAATACACTGTCATGTCTTTTGGCCTCGTCAACGCTCCTCCGACGTTCTCTCGCATGATGAACTTCATCTTCAACGCCTACACCAATGACTTTGTTTTGGTCTATCTCGACGACATTCTGGTTTTCTCGAAGAACAAGGAAGATCATGCCAAGCACTTGCGTTTGGTTCTTGATTAGCTCAGAGAACACAAGTTCTACGCCAAGTTCTCCAAGTGTGAATTTTGGCTCGATGAGGTTCTTTATCTTGGTCATATCATCTCTGCCAAGGGCATTGCCGTGAATCCTGAGAAGGTGTCTGCAATTACGAATTGGGAACCTCCTCAGAACGTGAAGCAACTCCGTAGCTTCCTCGGTCTTGCAAGCTATTGCCGAAGATTCATTGAAAACTTTTCTAAGATCGCGAAGCCTCTCTCTAATCTTCTTCAGAAGCACGTCAAGTACGTTTGGTCTCCGGAATGTGACATTGCTTTCAACACTTCGAAATAGAAATTGATCACTGCTCCAGTTCTGACTCCGCCTGATGAATCCAAGCCGTACGAGGTCTTTTGTGATGCCTCTCTCCAAGGTCTTGGCGCAGTATTGATGCAAGAGAAGAAAGTTGTTGCTTATACCTCTCGCCAGTTGAAACCTAATGAGAAGAACTACCCCACTCATGATCTCGAGTTGGCGGCAGTTGTGCATGCTCTTTTGACTTGGAGACATCTTCTATTGGGAAGAAAAGTGGACATTTTCACTGATCACAAGAGTCTCAAGTACATCTTCACTCAGCCTAATCTCAACCTCAGGCAAACTCGATGGGTCGAAATGATTCAAGAGTATAATCCGAGTATCGAGTATACTCCAGGCAAGGCCAATGTGATTGCTGACGCTTTGAGAAGGAAAGCTTATTGTAACAGTCTGATTCTCAAGCCTTATCAACCCGAGCTTTGTGAAGCTTTCCACAAACTTAACCGGCAAGTTGTTCCTCAAGGTTTCCTCGCCAACCTTCAAGTCTCTCCTACCTTGGAAGACCATATTCGCCAAGCTCAGCTTCTTGATGCTATGGTGAAAAAGGTGAAGATTGGGATTGCCAAGAGTCAACCCAAGTACAAGTGCTACCGCCTTGATGACAAGGATACTCTCTTCCTCGAGGATCGTATTGTTGTACCCAAAGGTGATCTCCGTAAAGTGATCTTGAACGAGGCTCACAATTCTCTCCTCTCCATCCACCCTGGGAGCACGAAGATGTATCAGGACCTTAAGCAGGCTTATTGGTGGACTCGAATGAAGTGCGAGATCGCTCAATTCGTGAATGAATGTGATGTCTGCAGAAGAGTGAAGGCAGAACACCAAAGGCCAGCTGGTCTCCTCCAACCTCTTGTCATTCCAGAATGGAAGTTTGACCACATTGAAATGGACTTCATGACTGGGTTTCCAAAGTCCAAGCATGGCAATGATGCTATATTCGTTGTCATCGACAAACTCACTAAAGTGGCTCACTTTCTACCTATCAAAGAGTCGATCACTGCAGCTCAATTGGCGGAACTCTATACCTCTCGTATTGTCTCTCTGCACGGTATTCCACAAGTGATCTCTTCAGACCGTGGCAGCATCTTTACATCCAAGTTTTGGGATTCTTTCC
Source organism: Triticum dicoccoides (assembly GCF_002162155.2). Lineage (NCBI taxonomy): Eukaryota > Viridiplantae > Streptophyta > Magnoliopsida > Poales > Poaceae > Triticum > Triticum dicoccoides. Next base: position 241,259,298 of record NC_041380.1, on the reverse strand, counting down.
AAAAGGCCATGGGCACTAACATCCGCTTCAGCACAGCTTTCCATCCTCAAACTATCAGTCAAGTCGAGCGTGTCAACCAGATTCTTGAAGATATGCTTAGGGCTTGTGTGATCTCCTTCGGCATGAAGTGGGAGGATTGTCTTCCTTATGCTGAATTCTCCTACAACAACAGTTTTCAAGCAAGTTCAGGCAAGCCCCATTTGAAATTCTGTATGGCAGGAAGTGCCGTACCCCTCTCAACTGGTCTGAAACCGGTGAACGTCAGCTTTTGGGTAATGACTTAATCACAGAGGCAGAGGAAATGTGCAAAGTCATTCGAGATAACCTCAAAGCAGCCCAATCCCGTCAGAAGAGCTACTATGATAGTAAGCACCGCGATTTGGCTTTCGAGATCGGAGATCATGTTTACCTCCGCGTCTCTCCTATGAAAGGTACTCATCGCTTCGGTATCAAAGGGAAGCTTGCCCCCAGATACGTGGGACCTTTCAAGATTGTCAGCAAGAGAGGCGACCTCGCCTATCAACTCGAGCATCCTTCAAACTTTGCAAATGTTCATGACGTGTTCCATGTCTCTCGGCTCCGAAAGTGCTTCAAGACTCCTGATCGCACCGTCAACTTCGAGGACATTGAGCTCCAAGAAGATCTCTCCTATCGTGAGCACCCAGTTGCTATTGTTGAAGAGACTGAATGCAAGACTCGCAACAAGTCAATCAAATTTCTCAAAGTCAAGTGGTCACACCATTCCGACCGTGAAGCTACCTGGGAACGCAAGGATCACCTCCGTTCTGAGTACCCGGCGTTCTTTCAGTCCTAGATCTCAGGACGAGATCCTTTCGTAGTGGTGGAGTGTTGTAACACCCCGGTTGTAACTTTCCCAATTTGTAGTCCAACTCTTGCCGTTTCGGCGTTAAGTTATTTTTTTATTTTCTTGGGTTCGGGTCTTTGCCTCCATGTGTTTTTATCGTTGTCATGCATCTCATATCATGTCATCATGTGCATTGCATTTGCATACGTGTTCATCTCTTGCATTCGAGCATTTTCCCCGTTGTCCGTTTTGCATTCCGGCGCTTCGTTCTCCTCCGGTGGTCATTTCTAGCTTTCTTTCGTGTGTGGGGATTAAACATTTCCAGATTGGGCCGAGACTTGCCAAGCGGCCTTGGTTTACTACCGGTAGACCGCCTGTCAAGTTTCGTATAATTTGGACTTCGTTTGATACTCCAACGGTTAACCGAGGGACCGAAAAGGCCTCGTGTGTGTTGCAGCCAAACACCCCTCCAATTTGGCCCAAAACCCACCTAAGCCTTCTCCATCATCTAGATCGTTCGATCACGATCGCGTGGCCGAAAACCGCACCTCATTTGGACTCTCCTAGCTATCTCTATGCCTATTTAAAGACCACCCCGAAATTCCCCTTCTCCTCCCCCCCCCCAAAACCCTAGCCTCCCTCCATCCGGCGCGCCGGACACGTCCGGGCCGCACCGGACAAATCGCCGCCGCCGCCTGTAGCCAGTGGCGTGGTGCCACA
>NC_041380.1:241235413-241257264 GCF_002162155.2 Triticum dicoccoides | reverse complement strand
GGGCCAGTGCTCCTCTGAGTGTTGGTCCCACCGAGCGATGTCAGGGGCTACCAGGGGCAACTCTGGACTGGCCTACCCGATGTCTTGCTCATCTGAGTGTGCCCTGAGAAGGAGATATGTGGAGCTCCTATCGGGATTTGTTGGCACATTCGGGCGGTGTTGCTGGTCTTGTTTTAACCTGTCGAAGTGTCTTGAAGAACCGAGATACCGAGTCTGATCGGAACGTCTTGGGAGGAGGTCTATTCCTTCATTGACCGTGAGAGCTTGTCATGGGCTAAGTTGGGACTCCCCTGTAGGGATTTGACCTTTCAAAAGCCGTGCCCGCGGTTATGGGCAGATGGGAATTTGTTAATGTCTGGTTGTAGATAACTTTAACCTTAACTTAATTAAAATGAATCAACTGAGTGTGTTACCGTGATGGCCTCTTCTCGGCGGAGTCCGGGAAGTGGAAACGATGTTGGAGTAATGTTTGCGCAGGTTGTTCTCTAGTTTCTCGCTCGCGCTTTGCCTCCTCTTCTCGCTCACTTTTGCGAATAGGATAGACACCATACTTGCTAGTCACTTGTTGTAGCTCCACATATATTTTACCTTGCCTTACCTATAAGCTTAAATAGTCTTGATCGCGAGGGTGCGAGATTGCTGAGTCCCTGTGGCTCACAGATTACTATTACACCAGATGCAGGGCCTGATGATTCCGCTCCAGGTGACGCGTTTGAGCTCAAGTGGGAGTTCTACGAGGACTCTCAACGTTACTATGTTTCCTTCCTGATGATCAGTAGTGGTGGTCAGTTGGGGGTGATCGGGACCGTGTCGCATGTTGGGTTCTCTTTTATTTTGGCGCCGTAGTCGGGCCATGAGTGTTTGGATGATGTAATGTTATTTATGTACTTGTTTGACGTGGCAAGTGTAAGCCAACTATGTTATCTTCCCTTTTATTATCATATTACATGGGATGTCGTGAAGATTGCCTAACTTGCGACATATGCCTTCAATGTGATTATGTCTCTAAGTCGTGCCTCGACACGTGGTAGCTATAGTCGCATCGAGGGTGTTACATAATACTAGTGGTTTGCATGTGAATTTATTGGCAGGGTGGACCTACATTGGAGGTGCAGGACAGGATTCAATGATTGGATGCTCAATTTCGGTTGTATCGATTTCACCTCTTCCATCACTGCGAACATGGATATCCTTGGTCTGATGAAGAATAGGCGCTATATTTCTGCGCTAATGTAACATCCCAAATTTTCAATTTGGAATGTTATACATAGGTCATTCATTCATATCATATTTTGTGCATTTTGACTCCCGCGATCCTCGAAATTCTAAGCAACTCAAGGACCCTCGGAGAGAGTTGGGGGATTTCACTGTTTCCATATTTGAATTTTATCAAATATGGAAACAAGGATCACTTTGGTTTTAATAAATTTTCTCTTCGAAAATATTTCATACCAAAATATATGAGAGGAGATAATATGACTTCTCCAAAATAAATGAATTATTGGAGGAAAAATATTAAAATAAATTTGCATATTTTATTTGGATTTTATTGCAATTTTATTTGAATTAGGGAAAATATGCATTTTTCAAAATTGCATTATAGGCCAAATAAATGTTCACCTTGTCCGACCTATTTTTAGAGGACGGGGAAAAATTATTTTGGGATTTTTGGAGTCCGTTTGGTATTTCTTTTCTTTGTTTTTTTTGTGCAGAATAATTTAAAAAAAAGGGGGAACCGACTTTGGGCCGTACCCGGCCTGGACTCCACCCGGCCGGCCTCCTTATAAGCCGCGCCCCCGAGCCCCCCATCCCACCAGCGCCCGCACCCACAAACCCTAGCCGCCGCCGCTGTGCTTCAATCCACGCGCCGCCACTCGTCAGAGTTGTCGCCGCCGTTGTCATGCATCCCGAGGTAGCCGCCGATTTTCTTTAGAAAACCGTATGGTTTTTTAGAAACCCTCGGTTATTTTTTTTCTTCTTAGATCGGTTTTATTTTCCTGGTTTAGTTATTTAGCGAACGCTTGTTCGTACGTTCGTTTTAACGAACGGTTTTCACCCGTTAGTCATAGACAGCGGACGTTTGTTCGTTAGCCTGTTCGTCAGTTTTTCTTTTTCCGGGATTTTTCCGCATTATTTTCGATCGCGATCTCTGTCCTATTTTTTGATCTAGTATATCTTTTTGCTCGTTTATCGGAATCAGGCGATTCAAGCACCTAGATCTTCGTCTCGAAGCCCTCTTTCTGTTTAATCAACTTGAACAAGATTTTGGTACTGTAAAATTTGACCTTAGTCCAGATTAGTAATTGGATCATGTTTCTTTCACAGTTCGAGTTTCGTTGCTTTGTTTGTTTTGATTCTTTTTGCAAACCGGAGTTCTTAAGTTGAACTTTCTGGTTAGATCATCTTATTTGAGATTTACCCGTGCATCTTTGCTTGATTGCTTATGTATGCTATTGTTTGTTTGCGGTAGAACAGCCGGAGTGCGAAGCGTGCTACTACAAGTCTTTAGGATTTGCAGATCGTCAGCAAGGCAAGTAACACATTGATCATACTTCTTCCATACCCAGTTTTTATGCATTAGTTCAAATCCTCAAACATTGCATGATTAGGATGTGATTAACTTGTGGGTATTGGGAAGTAGATGATGAGGTAGAACCTATTACCTGTTTTATTATCAAACCTTGGGAGTTACTTCTACGTTATGCTTTTATTGACATGCTATGCTCGTAGACGTGGTTTTGGTTTGAGAAATCTATGACAGATGTGAGATTCATAATTAATGGTTCAACTTAAGGTGGCAACTTCAATACACATTTGGGTGGATTGCTTGTTTGGGCACCAGGGTTGTCCAGGAGATCCCGGGGATATACCGTGCGATCCTCCTATGGTCCGCCACCTAGGCTAAAAGGGATCATGAGATTATTCATGCTAGAAACTTCTGTGTGCAGCCACAAGCCATTATGGGCTCTGGCATAGTTGAGTATGTTGTGTGACCTCTTTCAGTGGTGGGCTAGCAGATGTAGAGGGAAAGTAGGTGTAACTGTCCACCCGGAGTAAAGAGTTAATGCTTCTGAAAGACTGTGTCTCGGTCATCCATTTCTCAAACACCACGTAGTGCGTGAAATCCAACGTAGGAGATCGAGTCTTGTGGGGAAAAGTGTGCAAACCTCTGCAGAGTATATAAACTAATCATGGTTAGCCGTGTCCCCGGTTATGGACAACTTGAGTATCTAGTACTTGGATTATCCTACTGTATCTCATCACTCTAAACTAATTTGTTGGGTTGATAATTACTTTTAATTGGGATTGAGATGGGGGGTACCATTCTCAATGTTTCAACTACCATGAGAGTTAAATAAAAATTTATTCCTTTGTTGTAGGGAAAAATTAACTTTTCACAAAAACCATATAACCATAGAGCCTCCACCAGCCATATATGCATATAGTGTTAGCATTTATCTATTCATTGCTCTATTGTGTTACATTGCCAGCATATTCCATGTGCTGACCCGTTTTCGGGCTGCAACGTATTATGTTGTAGACTTTTCAGACGAGTAAGGTGCGATAGGTCATTTGTCATGCACTCAGCTATGTCGTTGGAGTTGATGGACTCACTTTATCTTCCAAGCCTTCCGTTGTTATTGTATTAGATGGACTTAAGCCATATTTATTGTAATAAGCTCTCTCTTGAGACATTCGATGTAATAAGTGTGTGATTGCTACTCTATTATAAATCCTTTGAGTATTGTGTGTGTCAGCATTAACGATCCAGGGATGACACTGAAGCACAGAGACTTGACCGTTTGAGGTCGGGTCGCTACAAGATGGTATCAGAGCCCACGCTGAATGTAGGACATGACCACTAAGAAAAGCCATAGGTCACTCTTCTCTACTCATTTCTGACTCCTCTCCATTTTCTACACTTTAGGATGGCGGACTTGAGAAACAAGTTTGCACAACCGGATGAAGGCACACCTTTTGGATGACACTTGAAGGAAGTCACTAGGTACCTGAACATTGGAATACCAAGCTTCACCGGGACCTACAACGCCACTTTACCAGAAGAGGAGCGCTGGATGATTCGAGTTCAAGTTCCAGGAAGGACATTCACGCTAGTTACGGATCATATAGAGTTTGCCTTTGATGCACCCACCTGGAGTCTAGGCAAGAGCATGGCAGCCCACATTGCTATGTGATGTATTGGACAAGTCTACAAACAAGAGCTAAAGGACACTATATACCAGATATGTGGACGCCGAGACGAGCAATGGGAGATGATCAGCACCAGGAGGGATAGATCCATTACAGCATTCATCCAGGAGCTAAACGAGCACATTCGTTGCCAGGAGAACCAGATGTGTGCAAGCATGATAGATTTGAAGAAGGCAATGACCAGGACCGCCGAGCTAGAAGAGGAACTCAAGGCTACACGTGACGATTATGAGGAGTAAATCATCGTACTAGTGGAGAAGAATGACGACCTAACAAGGAAGCTAGGAGTTTTCATGGGAGACCCCACGCCAGGAGGAGAAGACGACGAACCTAAGGAGATTCGTTCTGAAGACTACATCATCATCGACGACACCGACTCCGACCCCGGCAATAGTGATGATGACTATGAAGACGAAGCTGGAGCGGATATCATGGAGTCTTCCACCGAACAATATTTCTAGATGACCACCACATGACTAGTAGTTTTTTCCCATGTATATAGTAGTAGTCCAAGCACTTTTACGATAGTTCTAGACTGTTTGTATGCCCTTGCTTGATTGATTGAGTGATATGATATGATTGTGTTTGTCTCATGTGCATATGGGTAGTGCTATCTCACTAGACCTCATTCTATTCTAAACTATTCCCTCTAAACCCATCAGATGCCTCCGAGACATGACCCCGGTTTTGCTTTCCCATCGAAGCTCACTCAGTTGATCTAGCAGTAGAATACACTAACGCAGTTGTTAGTTCAGAACCAAGGAAATGACAACAATAACAACAACAACAACAACAACAACAACAACAACAACAACAACAACAATAATAACCCACTGCCACCACCTCTAGTTGACAACTTAGCCCGTTTTCTGAGGCTGTAGCCGCCAGTGTTTTCCAGTAGCACCGAGCCCATAGTTGCTGATGATTGGCTGAAGAAGGGAGTTGACCACTGCAGGGTGCACAGATGCAGAGAAGGTGCGTTTTGCCGCACACCAATTGGATGGACCAGCAGCAGCATGGTGGGAGAATTACACAGCCACTTTTCCTATAGCCAATGTCACTTGGGAGCAATTTCAGCAAGCATTCCGCACAGCCCACGTATCCACTGGAGCTATGAGCCTGAAGAAGCATGAGTTTCGCAACTTGAGCCTAGGAAATCGTATTGTGGCTCAGTACGTAGATGAGTTTAGTAAGTATCTCGTTATGCCCCTGATGATGTGGCCACAGATGTCGCGAAGCAGGAGAAGTTTATGGAAGGGCTAAATGATGAGATGAGCATGCAGTTGATGAGGGCAACATTCAACAACTACCAGGAGTTGGTAGACAAGGCTCTTATGATTGAAGGGAAGCAGCAGCAGATTGAGAATCGCACGAGGAAGTATGGACAGGGGAAGTACAATTCCGGAGCTCAGTAGAAGCCCCGTCTCACCCCGAACTCGGGAGGACTTGTCCATAACCATGGAGGCCACACTCACAATGGAGGAAGTTCCCATAATCATAATGGCCCAAGGAATGGGAATGGAGCAAGCAACAATCAAAACCGCTCTAACCCAGCCACACCCGCCAAGAAGGATCAAAGTCACATTACTTGTTTCAAGTGCGGGAAGACTGGGCACTACGCGAATGATTGTCCGGAATTGAAGAACAGCAATGGAAATGGAAGCGCTGGGAAGAAGCCCAACCCTTTCAACAGAGGACAAGTGAACCACGTGAACGTGGAGGAAGTTGAGGAGCAGCCAGATGCAGTTATCGGTAAGTTTTTGGTTAAGTCTTTTACTGCAATTGTTCTTTTCGATACTGGTGCATCGCATTCATACATATCAAGGGGATTCATGGATAAGTATAAGTTTCCCACTAAGGTACTTAGGACACCCATGTTACTAAGTTCACCAGGAGCTGGGTATTTGGCAAGTCAAGGATGTTTTCAGATGCCATTGACCATTGGAAGACATGTTTTCCCCTCAGACCTGATAATTTTGGAGTCACAAGGATTGGATGTGATACTAGGAATGGATTGTCTATCGATGTATGGGGGAAACATCGATTGCACGAGTAAGTCAGTTCTTCTTACCACCCCAGAGGGAAAAAGGATCAAGTATGTTTCCAGGCATTCGCCAAGGAGAACCCAAGTACATTCTCTCACGGGAGTTGTTCAGGAGGAAGTGCATGTCGTAAAGGATTACCCGGATGTATTTCCAGAGGAGTTACCAGTCATGCCGCCAGATCAAGACATAGAGTTTTTGATAGAGCTACTGCTAGGCACCGGGCCAATATCAAAGAGACCATACCGGATGCCCGCAAATGATCTGGAGGAGATCAAGAAACAGATTAAGGAGTTATTGGAGAAAGGTTACATTCGACAAAGTTCATCACCATGGGGAGCCCCAGTGCTCTTGGTTGAGAAGAAGGATAAGTCCCTTAGGATGGTTGTTGATTATCGGGCCTTGAATGAAGTAATGATCAAGAATAAGTACCCACTATCGATGATCAATGATTTGTTTAACCAGCTGCAAGGAGAAAAGGTGTTTTCGAAGATCAACCTGCGATCAGGTTACCACCAGTTGAAGATTCAAGAAAAGGATATACCTAGGACAGCATTCACCACAAGGTATGGGCTATATGAGTATACGGTTATGTCATTTGGATTGACTAACGCCCCCGCCTATTTCATGAGTATGATGAACAAAGTGTTCATGGAGTTCTTAGACAAGTTTGTCATGGTGTTCATAGATGATATCTTGGTATACACAAAGAATGAGGATGAACATAAGGAGCATTTGCGTTTAATTCTCGAGAAGCTCGGAGAACATCAATTATATGCCAAGTAGCAAATGTGAGTTTTGGTTGAAGGAAGTTGGATTTCTTGGACATGTTATATCACGAGAAGGTATAGCAGTGGACCCTACCAAGGTGAAATCAGTCACTAAGTGGTTGGCACCCACCTCAGTTGGAGAGATCCGCAGTTTTCTTGGACTCGCGGGATACTATCAGAGATTCATTGAAAATTTCTCTAAGATTGCGAAGCCTATGACGACGTTGTTGAAGAAGGACAACTAGTTCCATTGGACTGGGGAATGTGAAGCAAGTTTCCAGGATCTGAAGAAACATTTGACTACAGCCCCAGTGCTGATTCTGCCGGATATACGCAAGGATTTCCAAGTGTATTGCGAAGCCTCTCGCTTAAGACTTGGAGGAGTACTTATGCAAGACGGAAGAGTTGTTTCGTATGCCTCACGACAACTTAAACCGCACAAAATGAATTATGCCACGCATGATTTGGAGTTAGCAGCGGTGGTGCATGCGCTCAAGACCTGGAGGCATTTTCTTATTGGAAATCATTGTGATGTGTACACGGATCATAAGAGTTTGAAGTACATTTTCACCCAGAAGGAGTTGAACCTCAGGCAAAGGAGATGGTTGCAGCTTATAAAAGATTATGATATGAAGTTGCACTATCATCCAGGCAAGGCCAAAGTTGTAGTAGACACCTTGAGCCGGAAGACTTACGTCAACACCCTCGTAAGAGAAGGAATGCCAAAGGAGTTAGCAGAGGATCTCAGGGAACTTCGTTTGGAGATAGTTCCTAAAGGTTTTGTTACAACCATGGAAGTGCAGTCGACATTGTTGGGAAATATTCGAGAAGCTCAGAAGGATGACAAAGAAATTGCTGAGATAAAGGAGAAGATGAGCGAAGGGAAAACCAAAGGTTTTTGTGAGGATGAGCACGACACCTTGTGGTTCGAAGACCGTATTTTTGTGCCTAATAATGCCGAGATCAGGAAGTTGATATTACAGGAAGCTCATGACTCACCATACTCGATACACCTAGGAAACACCAAGATGTATTTGGATTTGAAGGAGCGTTTCTGGTGGAGTGGAATGAAGAAGGATATTGCCGAGTATGTAACCATATGTGATGTATGTCAGAGAGTGAAGGCAGAACATCAGAAGCCAGCAGGACTACTGCAGCCTATGCCGATACCTGAATGGAAGTGGGACAAACTTGGCATGGATTTTATCACCGGATTACCCAGGACCCAGTCGGGATATGATTCTATCTGGGTAGTAGTGGACCGCTTGACCAAAGTAGCTCACTTTATCCCAGTGAAAACCACTTATACAAGTGCGAAGTTGGCCAAGATATATATGACCAGGATCGTATGTCAGCATGGAGTTCAGAGGACCATCGTATCAGATAGAGGAACACAGTTTACTTCAAAGTTTTGGCACCAGTTGCATCAAACTTTGGGAACCAGGCTGGAGTTCAGTACAGCTTTTCACCCGCAGACAGATGGACAGAGAGAGAGAGAGTCAATCAGATTCTGGAGGACATGCTGAGAGCTTGTGCACTAGACTATGGATCTAGTTGGGATGATAATTTGCCGTACGCAGAGTTCTCGTACAACAATAGCTACTAGGCCAGTTTGAAGATGGCACCGTTCGAGGCCCTGTATGGAAGAAGGTGCAGAACACCGTTGATGTGGGATGAGGTTGGAGACCGACAACTGTTTGGACCCCATTTGATTAAGGAGTCCGAAGAGAAGGTTAAACTAATTCAAGATAGACTAAAGATAGCTCAGTCAAGACAAAAGAGTTATGCAGACTCAAAACGCAAGGAGGTAGTCTATGAAATCGGAGACAGAGCGTATCTGAGAGTGTCACCACTTGGAGGAGTTAAACGATTTGGAGTTAAAGGAAAGTTATCCCTGCGATTTGTAGGACTGTACCGTGTTTTGGAACGCATGGGAGAGGTAGCTTACAAGTTGGAGTTACCCGAAGGATTGTCGGGAGTTCATGATGTGTTTCACGTTTCCCAGTTGAAGAACTGCCATGCAGGGATGGCCGATATCCCTCTGAGAGATACAGTGCCACTGGAAGCAATACAGTTGGATAGTGATTTGACCTACGAGGAGAAACCTATCAAGATTCTTGAGTTTGCCAGTCAAGTTACTCACAGCAAGGTTATCAAGTTTTGCAAAGTTCAGTGGAGCCACCATACCGAGGATGAAGCCACATGGGAACGAGAGAATGATCTACGGAAAGACCATCCACACCTATTTTCTAGCCAACCCGAATCTCGAGGACGAGATTCATCTTAAGGGGGGTAGGTTTGTAACATCCCAAATTTTCAATTTGGAATGTTATACATAGGTCATTCATGCATATCATATTTTGTGCATTTCGACTCCTGCGATCCTCGAAATTATAAGCAACTCAAGGACCCTCGGAGAGAGTTGGGGGATTTCACCGTTTGCATATTTGAATTTTATCAAATATGGAAACAAGGATCACTCTGGTTTTAATAAATTTTCTCTTCAAAAACATTTCATACCAAAATATATGAGAGGAGATAATATGACTTCTCCAAAATAAATGAAATATTAGAGGAAAAATATTAAAATCAATTTGCATATTTTATTTGGATCTTATTGCAATTTTATTTGAATTAGGAAAAATATGCGTTTTTCAAAATTGCATTATAGGCCCAAATGAATGTTCACCTTGTTCGGCTTATTTTTAAAGGACGGGGAACATTTATTTCGGGATTTTTGGAGTCCGTTTAGTATTTCTTTTCTTTCTTTTTCTACGCGGAATAATTTAAAAAAAGGGGGGAACCGACTTCGGGCCGTACCTGGCCTGGACTCCACCCGGCCGGCCTCCTTATAAGCCGCGCCCCCGAGCCTCCCAGCCCACCAGCGCCCGCGCCCGCAAACCCTAGTCGTCGCTGCGCCTCGATCCACGCGTCACCGCTCGCCGGAGTTGCCGCCACCGCCGCCGTCACGCATCCCGAGGTAGCCACCGGTTTTCTTTAGAAAACCGTATGGTTTTTTTAGAAACCCTCGGTTATTTTTTTTCTTCTTAGATCGGCTTTATTTTCCCGGTTTAGTTATTTAGCGAACGCTTGTTCATATGTTTGTTTTAACGAACGGTTTTCACCCGTTAGTCACAGACAACGAACGTTCGTTAGTTAGCCTGTTCGTCAGTTTTTCTTTTTCCGGGATTTTTCCGTGATTATTTTCTATCGCGATCTCTGTCCTATTTTTTGATCTAGTATATCTTTTCGCTTGTTTATCGGAATCAGGTGATTCAAGCACCTAGATCTTCGTCTCAAAGCCCTCTTTTCGTTTAACCAACTTGAACAAGATTTTGGTACTGTAAAATTTGACCTTAGTCCAGATTAGTAATCAGATCATGTTTCTTTCGCAGTTTGAGTTTCATTGCTTCGTTTGATTTGATTCTTTTTGCAAACCGGAGTTGTTAAGTTGAACTTTCTGGTCATCTTATTTGAGATTTACCCGTGCATCTTTGCTTGATTGCTTATGTATGCTATTGTTTGTTTGCGATAGAACACCCGGAGTGCGAAATGTGCTACTACGAGTCTTTAGGATTTGCAGATCATCAGCAAGGCAAGTAACACATTGATCATACTTGTTTCATACCCAGTTTTTATGCATTAGTTCAAATCCTCAAACATTGCATGATTGGGTTGTGATTAACTTGTGGGTATTGGGAAGTAGATGATGAGGTAGAACCTATTACCTGTTTTATTATCAAACCCTGGGAGTTACTTCTACGTTATGCTTATATTGCCATGATATGCTTGTAGACGTGGTTTGGGTTTGAGAAATCCATGACAGATGTGAGATTGTTAATTAATGGTTCAATTTAAGGTGGCAACTTTAATACACATCTGGGTAGATTGATTGTTTGGACACCTGGGGATATACCAGGGTTGTCCAGGAGATCCCGGGGATATACCGTGCGATCCTCCTATGGTCCTCCACCCAGGCTAAAAGGGATCATGAGATTATTCATGCTAGAAACTTCTGTGTTCAACCACAAGCCATTATGGGCTCTGGCATAGTTGAGTATGTTGTGTGACCTCTTTCAGTGGTGGGCTAGCAGATGTAGAGGGAAAGTAGGTGTAACTGTCCACCCAGAGTAAAGAGTTAATGCTTCTGAAAGACTGTGTCTCGGTCATCCATTTCTCAAACACCACGTAGTGCAAGAAATCCAATGGAGGAGATCGAGTCTTGTGGGGAAAAGTGCGCAAACCTCTACAGAGTGTATAAACTAATCATGGTTAGCCGTGTCCCCGGTTATGGACAACTTGAGTATCTAGTACTTGGATTATCCTACTGTATCTCATCACTCTAAACTAATTTGTTGGGTTGATAATTACTTTTAATTGGGATTGAGATGGGGGGTACAATTCTCAATGTTTCAACTACCATGATAGTTAAATAAAAATTTATTCCTTTGTTGTAGGGAAAAATTAGCTTTTCGCAAAAACCATATAACCATAGAGCCTCCACCAGCCATATATGCATATAGTGTTAGCATTTATCTATTCATTGCTCTACTGTGTTACATTGCCAGCATATTCCATGTGCTGACCTGTTTTCGGGCTGCAACGTATTATGTTGCAGACTTTTCAGACGAGGAGTAAGGTGTGATAGGTCATTTGTCATGCACTCAGCTATGCTGTTGGAGTTGATGGACTCACTTTATCTTCCAAGCCTTCCGCTGTTATCGTACTAGATGGCCTTAAGCCATATTTATTGTAATAAGCTCTCTCTTGAGACATTCGATGTAATAAGTGTGTGATTGCTACTCTGTTATAAATCCTTCGAGTACTGTGTGTGTCAGCATTACCGATCCAGGGATGACACTGAAGCATAGAGACTTGACCGTTTGAGGTCAGGTTGCTATAGTTGAACCAACAAATCAATTCAGTATGAAATTGTCCAGGGCAAAACATGACTGTATCAAATTGTCCAGTGCAAAACATGACAGATGCTAAGCGGAAGACACATGTTTAAACAGAAAATACAAGGTGGGGTATATGTTTACTAGCTGCTTGATATTTGTGCGGACAGAGATGTCTGCCCGTTGCTATTTGGCAAACACACAAAGTGACCGCAATTTTGGTTGAACTGCACAAGAGAATAGTATAGTCACTGCACAGTGCCATTTGAAAATAGACACAGAAAGATTGGGTAGTCACTTCATGGACTGCAGAAAAGTAGTAACGTACTATTTATTGGAAACACTAGATGCTTCATTGCTTTGGTGTTATTATACAATGGGCATCATTTTGCCTAAGTTAAAGTTTGTATTCCAAAAATAGTCTCGCCGTGTGATCGAGAGAAGACCAAATCATATTGTAGTGGATGTTCCTCCATCATGTGTGGTTCATTCTCATGGTTCCAGCTGTTGGTGAAACCACTTATGTTTGCAAGAGGAATTGTATACTTTGCAAACAAATTTGTCTTTCAGTCTGTATTGAATGTTGGCCAAGAGAAGCATCCATGTTAGTAGGAAGAACAGATGTTTTTTCTAGATCTTTGCTTTTGGAGCTACATATTTATATACATGATCTGTGAATCGTTGAGATGCATTAACATGTTGATCTTATGTATGGGAATCGTACTAGTTGGTTTTGAATTTGGGCTACTAATGTGAATATATTACAATGCCAGGCATGTGAGTCTCGTGTGAACATTTTGAACGGATCGGCTCTTACTGTTGTGCATAGCATGATCCTTATTTCTGTGTTCTCAGTGTTTACAAGTTACTAACAGTTCCTTATTTCTGTTCGCTCAGTGTTTACAAGTTACTGATCGATCACTAGCTAGCCTACTAATGCGCTCCTGGCAGTTTTAGTTCCGACGCAAGATCCGAAGTGGTAGTTTTTTGAATAAAAATGTCTACCTCTGAAGAAATTGACAAGATGGTCTGCCATGCGAATCTGAAGAAACTACCAGCAAAAACGTTCGCAAATGCCTTATCTCCCTGCGAACATTCATCAGCTAATGCAATCGTACATGTACACCATCCGACCTACTCGATCCTATACGTACACTATCCGGCCTACTCGATCCTACACGGATAAATACCAGATCACGCATGTACTACCTCCTTTCCGGTTTGCAGGGCTCAATTCCAAAAACGACCTACTCGATCCTACACGAATAAATAGTGGATCACGCACGTACTACCTCCTTTCCGGTTTGCAGGGCTTAATTCAAAAATCAAACCAACCAAGGTTGATGATGAGTGGTGGAATCATTTTTGACAAGGAGGGAGTACCTCATCTGGATGATTCGAGTGCACTCATTTGACCGGCATGCCGGCATGCGACCCAGCATGGACGGGACGCACCACTGATGGGACGGGACGACACAGTCATAATTTCAGTTTTTTCTAGTTTTCCACGGCAAGCTGGCGTGCTAAGCCATGCCTGCTTATGCATTGAATTCCGATGACCACGATGACCGTCGTGTTTCTCGCGATACGCTAGTTCGCCTACCTTCCGCCTATAATTACTGTTTCTCGGGCTTCTCCGGTGGCACCATCACCCAACTCGCCCTATCCTCATAAGCCCTCACCAGCCTGACGTCGCTCGCCACTTAACCTCGCTCTCGCCACATTCGCCATGCCCCCGCCCGTCCACGATAGGCGACACCGGAGGCAGTCACCGCCGGAACTAGTGTTCGGTTTTTCACCGGAAGGCAGACAGAGGGAGGAGGCATTCTATCGGTCTTTAGATGGCAATGCGGACTATGAGGAGGAGTTGGAGCGCGACCACCTGGCGGAGGAGCGGCGTATTGCCGATTTGTGCCGCTAGCGAGAAATGGAGCAGCAGCGCACCGACGCTCTGAGTCGCGAGTAGAGCGCCCGCAACTGGGCTGACTACGTGGAGGCCGGCGCCCGACAAATAGCCCTGGAGGCTGTCGGGCATGCACGCGTTCGCGACGCCAATTTTTACTACCAGCTCATCAAGTGGGTTTCCCACTTAGAAGTCGAAGCTTCGGTGGACCACGCCGGCATGGAAAGGGCCAACACGTGCGAGCAACGCGCCCTATCGCACCTCTGGCAAGTCCGAGGCGAGGCAGAGGACGCCGGTGTCGGTGTTTACCATGTGCCGCAGATGGCCGTCGGCATCGTCTAGTTAGCTAAGAGTAAGTTAGTACTTGTATGCTACTAGAGTATTAGTGGGAGTAGATAGTTAACTTGGCTATGATGGTTGTCAACGTGGAAGTTCAGTACTCTATATGTGGATCAGACCTGTTACTTTACTTTGAATGTTGAACTTTCCATTTCAAATTATGGAATGGGCTGTTATTTTTTTAAATGGGTTGTATTTGTCCCCATGGGTTTAGAGGCTAACTTGTGGGCCTACCAAGTTGATGCGTACACAATCAGGAGATGATTGTACATGGAGAGGATGACAGCAGGGACCCGCCAAGGTCATGGCAGTACGCAAGCAAGTGCCTCCTTATTTCAAGCCAATAAAAAATGGCTCCTCCTAAGGCCTTGTTCGGTTAGATAGGGTTTGGAGAGGTTTGAAAGGGATTAAATCCCTTGCAAGTTAAAATTCACCTCAACCCCCCCCAATCCCCTCCAATCCCTGTGGCAAGGGGATTAAACGAACAGGGACTAATGGATTTCTGACATCTGGGTCCCATGCCATTGTCAACGTAGTCAATAAACGAGAGAATTGCACAACGAGCGGCTGACACCAGGGACCCAGCAGCTCGCCCAGTTATTTTTGTTTTGGGTTAATTTGATAAATGCCACTCCAAATCTGGTGTTTTCGAGAAATTCCACTTCAATTTCCAAACCTTGGAAAATGCCATTTCATGCCATTTCCGGTGGCACTTTTCGAAGTCTGGGGTGGCGTTTTTCAAAGTTTGCAAATTGAAGTGGCATTTTCCAAAGTTTGCAAAAATTGCAATGGCATTTTTTCGAAGTTTGGAAATTGCAGTGGCATTTTTATGAATCGACATAATTGGAGTGGCATTTATCTAATTTGTTTTTGAGACGGAAACAGGGTGTCAACTGGGCTGTGCGGGACACTCTGGCCTGTCTAGACAGCCTTCTCTTTTATGTTTACCACAGACCAGCCCAGTAGTTTTTTTTTCTTTCTGAAAATGGCTAGCCCAGTTTTTTTGTGATTTGCCAAGTAAGTCGCTTTGTCAGGCCTGTTGGGCTGCAAATCTTTCAAGACGAGGAGAGCTTCATTCGGCTGGCCGAGAAAATGGCCTATCAGTAATGAGAAATGGGTTGTACATTTTTAAAACACATCAAACCGGCCATTAGGTTTAAATTTCTTTTTTTCATTTCGAGATTTTAAATTGCATTTATTTTTTATGCATGGACAATTTGTTGGATTTTATATTGATATACATTTATTTTTTAAATCAGTTTGAATGTGACTCAAAATTTCGGGATTAAAAACAGTCTGGACCGCACCGAAATATAATTTTTAAACTGTGGCCACAATATGGGCTGTAATGCTAACAAAAAGAATATGGGCTCCAAAAAAACCTTAAGAGTTAGCAAATGGGTTGTAAATTATTAAAAATAATGTAGATGGGTTGTATGCTGTTTTCCATAGATTTGAGGCTTTCCTAAAAAAGGTTGACGCACAAGCAGTGACTGTTGGATGTCCATCCAATGGTCATCGTGCTTCTTCAATCTCTGCTCTTCCTGCTCCAGCCGCTCAAACAAGCGTCGACGGGACTGCCTGCTCCCTCCTCCTCGCGGCCGGCTGTGCTGCCGCGCAGGCCTCATCGCCCCACCGTACTCCCATCGCTGGCCTAGCCATCCCACTACTCACCCACACCTGCTGTTATTCTCCGGCGACGGCAGACGAACCAGTAAACCCTCGTATAGTCGTACTCCCCTCCATGTGGGAAACAACTTCTGAGTCTTCCCTGGCTCCATGTCGTTCCCTTCCAAGGCCTCTCCGTCGTCCACCGCCCTGGTGCTCTTGGCGCGGCCTGGTCAATGTGGTCAACGACAGACATGCATCTGAAGTGGATTTTACGTGGAGAGGCTAACAGCTGGGTCCAGGGCTGCACGCAAGGAAATGCCTCCTTATTACGCGCAAAATAATGATTCCTCCACCTAACATGTGGGACCCACCGAAAGGGCCTCTGTATTTCGCGAAAAAAACGTTATCGCCGCTGACAGCTCAGACCCACCATCTATATCTTCGCACGCAAGGAAGTGCCTCCTTATTACGCACAAAAAATGAATACTCCACCTGCTAGCTGGGACCCGGTATAGTGGGAGGCTGACTTGTGGGCCTACTAAGTTGACAGGGACGGAGGGCTTTGTCAACTTAGTCAATATGCACGATTCTAGCTCCAGTGATCGTGCGATGTCCATCCAACGGTCGTAGTGCTTCTTCAACCTCTGGTCTTCTTGCTCCAGCAGCCCAAACCAGTGCCGGTCGTGCCTCGTGCTCCTGCCTCCTGTGGCCGGCTACGATGTCGCGGAGGCCTCACTGCCCCCTACTACTCCCACCGCTGGCCAGGCCATCCCTCTACTCACCCACACCCCCTGTTATTCTGCGGCGACGGTAGCCTCACACAGCAGCGAACTAGTGAACCCTCTTACTCCTCTACATGTGGGCATCCACTGCCGTGTCTTCCCCGGCTCCGCGTCGTCCCCTTCCTAGGCCTTGCCATCGTCCACCGCCCTGGTGCTCTCAGCGCGGCGTGGTCAACGTGGTCAAGGAACGGCTTCCATCGAACATGGACTGTACGTGGAGAGGCTGACAGCTGGGTCCATGGCCGCATCAATGAAGTGCCTCCTTATTACGCGGACGGGCAACCGTATTTCGTGAAAAAAAATGTTTCCCCCTGACTGTTGGAACCTACCAGCTACATCTTCGCATGCAAGGAAGTGCATCCGGGCAAAAAAAAGATTCGCCCCCTGACTGCTAGGACCCACCAGCTACATCTTCGCATGCAAGGAAGTGCCAGACAGTCGGGACCCACCTGGTCGAAGCGTATGTAGCGTTGTCATTCTGGTCGCGAACGTGTGCGTACATACTGGTCGATGTAAAGGCATGCACGTGTCGTAGTAGAGGCGCGCACGTAGCATGTACACGTACGTACAGCGGCCAGTGTGCAAGAAAGAAAATACGGCCACGTACGTACATACGGGCGGGGTCTCGAACACCTACTCGCGCATACGTACGGCCAGGGCTCGTGTACATGGCTGGGTCGGAACGGAGAAACAACGTCGTCATCGCCCGCAAAAAAACAGAATGCGTCGTGTTCATCGTGTGTTCATGGGGAGGCAACAGAATGCGTCGTGTTCATCGGGAGGCAATGGAATGCGTGGGAGCCAACCGCCTTGGACGGAATAGCCGATGGAAATGAGGCCTGGCGTACCGCACAACGGAGGAAACGGCCTTGTGTTCGACCGGCCATGGTCGAAAGGGGATCCTGTTCATCGGGAGGGGTCTGGCGTACCGCAAAACGGAGGAAACGGACCTCCTACGGTCGAAACGGGGGTCCTGTTCATCGGGAGGGGTGTGGCGTACCGCAAAACGGAGGAAACGGACTTGTGTTGGAGCGCTACGGTCTAAACGGGGGTCCTATTCATCGGGAGGGGTGTGGCATACCGCAAAACGGGACTCCACGGGATACTGTTCATCTCCACCGTCGACCCCCTCTAGCCTCCACGGGCTACTGTTCATCCACCGTCGACCTCCTCCTGCCTCCATCTGCGACTGTTCATCCACGGGCTCCTCTTCATGCAGCCTCCACTGCGCGCTACTCCACCGGCTACTGTTCAACCAACCCTCTCCACGGGCTCCTGTTCAACCACCCCTCCACGGGCTACTGTTCATCCAGCCCTCCACCGTCTATTGTTCATCCAGCCCTCCACGGGGTCGTCCTGTTCATCCAGCCCTCCATGGCGTCCTGTTCATCCAGCCCCAACCGGCTCGATCGGTCGGAGTCATGTTCATCCATAGGCAACACCACGGGGTCCTGTTCATCCACCCCCATCGGGAACTATTCATCCAAACCCCCCAAGAAACGCTCACTGTTCATCCAGAGGCAGCATCGATCAGCTTCAGTTAGCAGCAGTAGCGAAGGAATCGCTCGATCGGGTTCAGTTAACAGCCATCGATCGATCGCTCGGGTTCAGTAACGCATAGCCAGCAGTGCAATCGCTCGGGTTCAGTAGGCGAACGCCTCGCTCGGGTTCAGTTAGAGCCCAACGCCTCGCACCCACGCGCGTGCGTGTATGAGAGAAACGTGCAAACCTCCATGCATCGCTCGACCCCGACCACCCACCGTAACCGAGAACACCCCGATATTTTCCTCGCCCTCGCTTCTACCATGGTTTTTCCGTCATGGACGGCCCAAAGAATGTCATGCAATTGCATCTCTGGCCCGCCCAGGATGAAAAGCCCATTTTATGTCATGATTTTTTGTCATAGAAGTAGGAGCCCACCACATCTATGATGATATCGGGTTTTGTCATAATTATCATCATAGAAGTGTCATAAGTATGACAGGAAAAAAATTCGTTCGGCCCAAAATGTCATGGATGTGTCTTTTTTTTGTAGTGAGTCTCAATCTACTTTATCAAGACACTGTCCGCCAAATGGGCATTGATCCTCAAGAATCAAGCCCACTAGAACTACCTTGAAAGGAGTAATACCTGGTAAAGAGGCCCGCTATACGGGCTCAATCACGTTGGAAGTAGTCTTCGGCTCGCCGGACAACTTTCGAAGCGAAGACTTGATCTTCAACATCGTCCCCTTCCGCAGCGGCTGTCACGCACTCCTCAGACGAACCTCTTTTGCCCGCTTCAATGTAGTCCCGCATTACGCCTATTTGAAGCTCAAGATGTCCGGTCCACGTGGCATCATTACAATCAATGGAAACATGGAACGCTCCCTCCGTACTGAGGAGCATACAATGGCCCTTGTGGCCGAAGTACAAAGCGGCCCTATCAAGCCGCACACCTCCTTAGCTATTAGGCCACCGGACTTCTCCACGCAAGACCGGTCAGTCCTACATACTAGTAGCCCGACAACTATAGGGATGGATTAGCAGCCCAGCCTCCGTCGACCGCCACGAACATCAACGGAATTCGTACCGCGCGTGCACAATTATGCACTCAAAATACCTTGGGCATCGGCGGAGGCAATATACGGACATGCCTATAAAAATATTCGGCCTTATACCGCCTTCCCCTTTATTTAATCGTCTTTCCTTTTTTTTACCACAGGTGAATCAAAACCTACTCATTTTTCAGACCCACGAGGACTCTTTTCGAGCCCGGTTCCATATACATGGCCGAAGACCATTCCTTCAAAGGAATCTTTCTTATTTGGGCGAAAGCGGCATAGACGTGCGGCAGGAAGGTGCAAAGCATTTTGCAGACCACAACTTTGCTTAAGAACCTGTATAGAGCTTTCCCTCAGCCCTAGACCCCCGGCATGTAAAATAGCCTTGGTGATTATAGTACCTTCTGTAAGACTACGTTTTGACGTATCGATCAGATTTCAGTGAACCAAAATTCTTATTCGCAATCGTTTTTTATTCCGCCTGTTAAGTGGTCCCACGTACACACCTCGGCACAAAATTGCCAGGGGCTCTATAAGGCAACATATGTGTTGCAAAACAAAAGTCCGAACAGCTTTACAGCACAATTCGGCATCCCGAGCTTGGCATTATATGCATCGACTCTGAATCATGTCTTTGGTCAATAGTTGGGTTGCTCGGCTCCTGTGCTTGCAACCTTATGTACCGTCTGATCGACTAAGGTAGTAAACGGAGAACTAATGCGATTGTGTTTCTGGTTCGTCCGGTTAAGCACCTCAGTAGAGAAAGCTGAAAACTGACGGTCATGATGCGGCGAGAGCTGGTCAGCCACTCGGCGATTCATTACAATCCTTAGTGATTTTTCTGTATTACATGAAGGACTGTTTCCTGGTCACATATGTAGCGCATCCGCATCCGGGTAGTCGCGTACATACTAGGGGCTACCTAATAGGCCCATTGTCAAACTCCTATAGCTAAGTGAGAGCAATAAAACCGAATAGTCTGATTGCCTAGTTCCCCGCACTGACACCTCCTTCAAGGACCAAGATGTTAGGTTAAGTGTAGTTATGTGCAATTCCGAACACCCCAGTAGCATCTACATGGGGGCTAAAGCTGGCGGCTGGGAACTCTCAGATATAATAAATGGCCGCACAGGAGGATAAAAAGCTTTTCATTAAGGAATAAATACATTACAAAAGACTTAGTTTATAAACACAAATCTCCGAATAGTTTGAACTCTTTTATTCGAACACTACGGCTTTAAAGCATTGGCCCTCTATAAGGCGAGCACATTTTAGCACGTCCTCAAAATAGTGCTCCGGTGTGCGGTGGGCCTTGCTTTCGGGAGGACCCTCAACTGCCACCTTTTCGGCATTCATTTTCACCCAGTGCATCTTGACACGGTCGAAAGCCATACGTGCTCCTTCTATATAGGACAACCTCTTGACCGCGTCAATCCGGGGTAGCGCATCGATAAGGTGCTGCACAAGGCCAAAGTAGCTGGCCGGAATGGCCTCGGTCAGCCATAACCGGACTATGATATCCTGCATGGATGTGCTCGACGTCTTATGCAGCTCCGCCCATTGTGCCATCTGGTCATTTAGCAAAAGTGGACGCTCCTACCCCACAAACTGCGACCAGAAGAGCTTCTCCGTCGCGTACCCCTCCTGGGCCTGGAAGAAGTCAGCGGCGTCTGCAGCACTCTTCGGCAGATCCGCATACACGTCTGGAGAACTCCACAGTCGATTAAGCAAGGCATACCTCGGGTCCCCAAATTTAGCCTGTAAAAGAAAGGGCTTACCAGCTGCTATCTGTCCGGCTTGACAGATCTCCTCGCGTGTTGCGCGGGATTCAGACCGCGCCTCTGAAGCATCGTGAAGGGCATGGGCGAGTTCGGTCCCCTTCGCCTTGTTTTCCGTTTCCAGGGACTTGCACTTGGCGGCGGTCTCCTTGCGTTTTTGCTCCATCTTGGTCACCCGCTCCTCAAAACGGCGCCAAGCGGCCCGTTCGGCCGTTAAGTCCACATCTACCTTATCAGCAGCTGCCTGGCTTACCCTTGCCTGCTCCTTAGCTTGAGCAAGCTCACCCCTAAGGGTCTCCATCGCGGCGGCACCATCTGTAGAACCATGTACAGTAAAGCTCCTCAACTTCCACAAAAGCATGGAAATAAATAGGCATACAGTAAGATGTATCTTATACCTTGCACATGGTCGAGCCAAGTGTTCACAAGGACTAGATCCTCATCGGCTCGCTCCAGTTTCCGTTTAAGTTTGGAAATCTCCGCTGACTGGGCAGTCGCCGCTAACAGACAGGCCTATTTTAAAATTCAAATAAAATAGCATGTTACCACCTGACAACTGATTATTGATCGTCTGCTCGCTTTTCTTTCAAAAAGCCGAACAGAGTTTCAAGGGCTACTATCTATATACAGTCATATTTCTCATAAACAAAAAGATCAAAAAACATTACATTGCATATCTCGAAGCCTGCTAGCAGGCTGGAGAAGGCTTCGTTCAGCCCGCTCTCAGCGGACTGAATCTTCTCAGATGCCGCACCCATCAGGATGCGGTGCTCATCTAGGACGGATGCACTTTGAAGAGCGTCTGTCATGGTATTCGGCACCTCCGGATTAGCAGAGGTAGCCGCTCCCTTTTCTCCTACAGGGGGTCGTTCACTAGACTTCGGGGCCGTATTGGTCTCCGGAGTAGTACACGGCCGGGGGTCGGGTCGACTGAGGCCCCCGTTGCCGGCTTTCATGAGGGTCGTACCCCCTCC
>NC_041380.1:241199500-241234984 GCF_002162155.2 Triticum dicoccoides | reverse complement strand
GAGGTATCACCTTATGGCGCCATTAAATCGCCCCCGCGTCTCTTCAAGGGTCGGGGAGGGCCCATGCGATGACACCTCGGCGTCGTCCGCCTTCGGCGGCGGAGAGGCTAATGGAGGCAACTCGCTCTCCATCATCTCTGATGGTAGGTCCCCCGAGGATGAGGATAGTTGGGGGAGACTACGTTTCAGACTAGAAAATATATAACCTAGAGTTATCATCACAGTTCATAAAGAATTGGACAATATGTGAGACATTCCGAGCTACTTACGAGTTAGCTTCACGCCTAGTCCAGCGATGATGCGTCGGGATGGCCTCGGCGTCTGACTCCGAGTCATTGGGGAGGGTAATTTTGTCCCTCTTGGACGCTTCAGCTTCCAGGTCATCAGAGGCCGCCCTCTTTTTGCCCTTGCGGGAAGGATCTTCTTATTTCTCCTCCTCCTCGTCATCGTCATCACCTTCGTGAGAGGACAGGGCATCAGCGTCTCCGAACACTATGTCCGAAGTGCCATCCTCTCTTTTCTTCTTCTTGTCCTTCTTTGCCGGTGCCTGGTATGGTGTCGGGACCAGCATCCTCACTAGAAGGGGATTGGCTGCATCTTCGGAGAGCGGAGCTGGACACCGGATCTGCTTTGCCTTTTTAATCCAGACCTGTTTGGGGATGGATTGCTTAGCACCTCGGATTAACAAAGCCTATTGGTGTTCAGAGTTTTTAGAATTTACCTCGAAGGACGGATGGTTGCAGTCGAGGCCGGTGTCGTCGAAAGACCTTGGCCACGATTTCTGCTTCTTAAAAAGCAGTTTCCAGATCCCCTTATGCGTTGTGCCGTAGAACCGTTGTAGGATCCATGGCCCTTCCGGATTGAACTCCCACATCTTGAGGGGACACCTCTAGCGGGGAAGTGCTCGGCAGATCAACATCACTTGGATTACGTCGGCAAGGGTAACGCCCTTTGCTGTCATGCTCTTGACGCGTTTTTGCAGCAACAGCACCTCAGGGACCGACCCCCAGTCCGGACCCTTGTCGGTCCAGGATGTAAGCCTTAGCGGGGGTCCGGATCTAAAGGCTGGTGTAGCTGCCCACTTGGAGTCGCGGGGTTCTGTGATATAAACCACTCCTGTTGCCATATTTTGGCGGTGTCCACAAAGACTCCCTTTGGCCAATGGACTTTGGGAGCTTGCTCACCGTGGCGCCACCACAGTCCTCGTGTTGCCCATTGACCACCTTTGGTTTCACATTAAAAATCTTGAGCCACAAGCGGAAGTGTGGAGGGACACGGAGGAAGGCTTCACACACGACGATAAACGTCGAGATGTGAAGGAATGAATGTGGGGCCAGATCATGAAAATCCAGCCCGTAGAACATGAGACCCCTTACAAAGGGGTGCAGGGCGAATCCGAGTCCATGGAGGAAGTGGGGGATAAACACCACCCTCTCACCGGGCTCCGGAGTGGGGATGACCTGCGCCGGATTAGGAAGCATGTGCTTGATTTTTGCGGTTAAATACCGCGCTTCCCGCAGCTCCTTGATGTTTTCCTCCGTGACGGAGGAGGACACCCACTTGCCTTAAGAGCCGGCCATGGTCGGAGGAGTTATCAAGGAGAGAAAAGCTTGGAGTTTTGGGCGTTGGAGCTCGGGGACGGAGAGGCAAAGAGAATGAGGCATGGGGTGGAACAGATGGGTTCTATCCACTTATATGGACTGCGAATATCAAGAGTCCCCCCCCCCTCGAGCCTTAAAACTCGCCTGTTCCCAAGGGGTCACGCAAACCGCGCGATTAGGTTGCCAAAACTCGTATTGATGAGAATCATGTAATAAGGGGGCACGATCTCTGCTTTGACAAGATGTGTTGCCGGAGGTTGTGTCTCGAAACGCGAAACGGGAGGCTAAAAATGGTTTGAAATAATAAAATGACCGGACATAATGTCTCACCAGTAAAATCTTTAGAGGACAGAACTTATCTGTATTTTGCCCTTGTGATTCGCAGGTATGATTGTTGTACAAGGTCGGATACAATACTGACGATCAATTACTTTTAAGAATTTGGAGGAGGAACCCGCCTTGCAATGCTGAAGACAATCTGTGTGTCGGACACATCATCATTGAAGACTAGTTCAGGGGCTACTGAGGGAGTCCAGGATTATGGGGTCCTCGGGCGTCCGGGCTGCGTGATGTGGGCCGGACAGATGGGCCATGAAGATACAAGATAGAAGGCCTTCCCTCGTGTCCGGATGGGACTCTCCTTGGTGTGGAAGGTAAGCTTAGCATGCGGATATGAAGATTCCTTTCTCTATAAACTGACTCTGTACAAACCCTAGCCCCCTCCGATGTCTATATAAACCGGAGGGTTTAGTCCGTATGGGCAATCATAATCATATAGGCTAGACATCTAGGGTTTAGCCATTACGATCTCGTGGTAGATCAACTCTTGTAACCTCTATACTCATCAAAGTCAATCAAGCAGGAAATAGGGTATTACCTCCATCAAGAGGGCCCGAACCTGGGTAAACATCATGTCCCCTGTCTCCTGTTACCATCGATCCTTAGACACACAGCTCGGGACCCCCTACCCGAGATCTGTCGGTTTTGACACCGACAGTGATATACATTGTTGTATGAGATGATCATGTTTTGTAATATTGACAACCAGCAGGAGCCTTAGGGTTGTCTCTTAATTATTGTATGAAATGTAAGAGCCATGTAATTGCTTTACTTTATCGCTATGCATTAGCAATAGTTGGCGAGATGACCCCGATGCAACGATGGAGACCAAGATGTCGAGCCAGTGACGATGGAGATCATGACGTTGCTTTGGAGATGGAGATCAAAAGCACAAGATGATGATGGCCATATCATGCCACATATTTTGATTGCATGTGAAGTTTATCCTTTATGCATCTTATTTTACTTAGAACGGTGGTAGCATTATAAGATGATCCCTTCACTTAATTTCAAGATAAAAGCGTTCTCCCTGAGTATGCACCGTTGCCAAAGTTCATAGTTTTGAAGCACCTCGTGATGATCGGGTGTGATAGACTCTACATTCACATACAACAGGTGTAAGACAGTTTTGCACATGCAGGATACTTGGGTTAAACTTGACGAGCCTAGCATGTGCAGACATGGTCTCGGAACATTGGAGATCAAAAGGTCGAACGTGAGTCATATAGTAGATATGATAAACATAGAGATGTTCACCGTTGATGACTACCCCATCTCATGTGATGATCAGACATGGGTTAGTTGATTTGGATCATGTATCACTTAGATAACCTCAGGGATGTTTATTTAAGTGGGAGTTCGTTAGTAATTTGATTAAGTGAACTTAATTTATCATGAACTTAGTCTTAATAGTTTTGCATATCTATGTTGTAGATCAATGGCCCGTACTACCGTTCCGTTGAATTTTTGATACGTTCCTTAACGGATGCCAAAATTGTATTCCTTAATGGATTTCTTAAAGAAGAGTTGTATATGATGCAACCAAAAGGTTTTGTTGATCCTAAAGGTGCTAACAAAGTGTACAAGCTCCATCAATCCATCTATGGACTGGTGCAAGCATCTCGGAGTTGGAATATACGCTTTTATGAGGTGATCAAAGCATATGGTTTTATAAAAACTTATGGTGAAGCCTGTATTTACAAGAAAGTGAATGGGAGCTCTGTGGCATTTCTGATATTATATGTGGATGACATATTGTTGATTGGAAATGATATAGAATTTCTGGATAGCGTAAAAGGATATTGAATATGAATTTTCCAATGAAAGACCTCGGTGAAGCTGCTTATGTATTGGGCATCAAGATCTATAGGGATAGATCGAGACGCTTAATAGGACTTTCACAAAGCACATACCTTGAAAAAGTTCTGAAGAAGTTCAAAATGGACCAGTCAAAGAAAGGATTCTTGCATGTATTGCAATGTGTGAAGTTGAGTAAGACTCAAAGCCTGACCATGGCAGAAGATAGAGAGAGAATGGAAGTCATTCCCTATGCCTCAACCATAGGTTCTATAAAGTATGCCATGTTGTGTACCATACCTGTTGTGTGCCTTGCCATGAGTTTGGCAAAGGGGGTACAATAGTGATCCAGGAGTGGATCACTGGACAGTGGTCAGAATTATCCTTAGTTACCTAAGAGGACTAAGGAAATGTTTCTCGGTTATGGAGGTGATAAAGAGTCCATCGTAAAGGGTTACGTAGATGCAAGCTTTGACACTGATCTAGATGACTTTGAGTCTCAATCTGGATACATATTGAAAGTGGGAGCAATTATCTATAGTAGCTCCACACAAAGCATTGAAGACATAGAAATTTGCAAAATACATACAGATCTGAATATGGCAGACCCATTGACTAAACCTCTCTCACAAGCAAAACATGATCACACCTTAGAACTCATTGGGTGTTAATCACATGGCGGTGTGAACTAGATTATTGACTCTAGTAAACTATTAGGGTGTTAATCACATGGCGATGTGAACTATGGGTGTTAATCACATGGCGATGTCAACTAGATTATTGACTCTAGTGCAAGTGGGAGACTGATGGAAATATGCCCTAGAGGCAATAATAAAGTTGTTGTTATTATATTTCCTTATTCATGATAAAGGTTTATTATTCATGCTAGAATCGTATTGATCGAAAACTTAAATACATGTGTGGATACATAAACAAATATTGTGTCCCTAGTAAGCCTCTACTAGAATAGCTCGTTGATCAAAGATGGTTAAGGTTTCCTAACCATAGACATGTGTTGATAATGGGATCACATCATTAGGAGAATGATGTGATGGACAAGACCCATCTGTTAGCTTAGCATATGATCATTCAGTTTATTGCTATTGCTTTCTTAATGTCAAATACATATTCCTTCGACTATGAGAACATGCAACTCCCGGATACCGGAGGAATACCATGTGTGCTATCAAACGTCACAACGTAACTGGGCGATCATAAAGATGCTCTACAGGTATCCCTGAAGGTGTCTGTTGAGTTGGCATGGATCGAGATTAGGATTTGTCACTCCGTGTACCAGAGAGGTATCTCTGGGCCCTCTCGGTAATACACATCACAAGAAGCTAGCAAGCAAAGTGACTAAGGAGTTAGTTATGATATGGTGTATTACGGAACGAGTAAAGAGACTTGTCGGTAACGAGATTGAACTAGGTATGAAGATACTGACGATTGAATCTCGGGCAAGTAGCATACCGACAAACAAAGGAAATTATGTATGTTGTCATAAAGGTTTGACAAATAAAGATCTTCGAAGAATATGTAGGAACCAACATGGGCATTTAGGTCCTGCTATATGTTATTGACCGGAGAAGTGTCTCAACCATGTTTACATCATTCTCGAACCCGTAGGGTCCGCACGCTTAATGTTTGTTGACGATATAGTATTATATGAGTTATGTATGTTGGCGACCAAATGTTGTTTGGAGTCCCGACTAAGATCACGGACATGACGAGGAGCTCCGGAATGGTCCGAAGGTAAAGATTGATATATGGGAAAATAGTGTTTGGCTTCCGGAAGGGTTCCAAAATTCACCTAAAGGGGTTTCAGATGTTTCTCGAAATGTTTGGGTACGAGAACACTTTATTTGGGCCAAGGGGTAAATCCCACGAGGCTTTTGGAGAGTGCAAAAGGAAGTTTTGCGGAGGCCAGGGGCCAGACGCCAGGAACCCTGGCGTCTGGTCCTGGAGTCCGAGGACTCTTGCCTTTCGGGTAAGACCTACTTTCGGGAGGCTTTTACTCCATGTTTTAACCCCAGGGCTCGACATATAAATAGAGGGGTAGGGCTAGCACCCAAGACACATCAAGATTCACCAAGTTGTGTGCCGGAAACCCCGTCCCCTCTAGTTTATCCTCTGTCATAGTTTCCGTTGTGCTTGGCAAAGCCCTGCGGAGATTGTTCTTCGCCACCATCGTCACCATGTCGTTGTTCTGCCGAAACTCATCTACTACTTCGCCTCTCTTGTTGGACCGAGAAAGTGAGGACGTCATCGAGCTGAACGTGTGCTGAACGCGGAGGTGTCGTACATTCGGTACTTGATCGGGACTGATCGTGAAGGTGTACGACTACATCAATCGTGCTGATAAACGCTTCCGCTTAGCAATCTTCAAGGGTAGATGCTCTCCCCCTCTCGTAGCTATGCATATCCATGGATAGATCTTGCATGTGCGTAGCGATCTTCAAGGGTATGAAGATGCTCTCCCCCTCTCGTAGCTATGCATCTCCATGGATAGATCTTGCGTGTGCGTAGAAATTTTTTTGTTTTCCATGCAGCGTTCCCCAATAGAGGTCGCTAGACTGGGAGGCGCTGGGCTTCCATTGGTGTTGCGCGAAGGGGGACGAGGCTTGGGCACTCTAGTGAGTGTGTCTGTGCGGGAGTGGCGGCGTGAGGGGATCGAGAGAGGGTGGAGATGGGATCGGGGCTAGGTTAAGAAAGGGTGCGCTGAGCCTAGCTGGACCTAGTGGCTGCCTAGGGTGGCTACGGCTTAGGTGCAAAGGGGCAGCTATGCTGGCCCTTTCTTTTCTCTTCTTTCATTTACGGAAAAAATAGAAAGAAAGAGAAATAGAGAAAAGAAAAGGAATTGGGCATGGGGTTTATTTCCTTGGTTTCACATAAATGAGCTTGACCCAAGAAAATAGAAGTGGGCATGTGTATGAAGTTTGAATTCAAACTCATTTGAATTAAATTCAAATGGGTTTGAATAAGAAGTGGGTGTTTGGAAGGTCCCAAAAATGTTCAGATTTTTTGTGGGACTTCGAGGAATGGAGAAATATTATTGACAAGGTTTGGAGGTCAAACTTGAAGTAGAAAAATATAGGGGATTATTTGCAAGTGTGTTCAAGGGTGATTCCATGGAATATTTTATGATAACCCTCTAATGATATTGGGAGACTTT
Source organism: Triticum dicoccoides (assembly GCF_002162155.2). Lineage (NCBI taxonomy): Eukaryota > Viridiplantae > Streptophyta > Magnoliopsida > Poales > Poaceae > Triticum > Triticum dicoccoides. Next base: position 241,228,075 of record NC_041380.1, on the reverse strand, counting down.
TTATATGTTGTAAAGAGAAATCACCATGTGCATCTCCCTCGATTTAAATGGATTGAAGATCCATACAATTTATTTATTTGAATTTTAGTTGGGTTGCAAAATTAATGGCATGATGACGTGATGCAATGCAAAATAAAAAAACAAACAATATAATAGCAATCATGGAAAGAATCGGTCTCGGGCTGTCACAATTCTCCCCCACTTACAAGAGATCTCGCCCCAAGATCTAGGAATGAAAACGGAGAGAAGAGGTAAACAAAGTTGCTTCTGTGACAAACGAGTGAAACCATAAACCTTGAGAGGTTGAGCAACTTGAAAGGAGGGTACATAACAAGGACAAACGAAGTTGAAAATTCTCCTGTATAGAACAAAAATAAGGAACAACAATGATGCGGAGCATCCTACAGTGATCCCCATGGAACCTCCGTCTCCCCAAGTTCCAAGTGGACCGATGAGACGAGCATGTGCAAGAGCTCTCAAGACCTAGGTCACATCTCTAGTTATTGACATCCCGTATGACCCACGTGAGACATGGCTAATACCTCAATCTGGATTGCTATGTGTGCTTAGGTACCAAGAAGACTCTCTCGGAGATACTCGGAATCACAGACAAGCCCCAAGTATAAGGATGAAGGAGCACAATGAGAGGAACCGCTCCAACAGCCTAGCAGCCGAAGGAGCTACAGGGCCGGGACATCCGGCTGAACCCTACAACACCGAAGCCAGAGCCAGCCCGGACACAGGACCCAAACATCCGGATCGTCCCAAAGGCCCGGACATCCGACCCCTGTCTACGCACAGTGAACGGCCTAAAGGCCCATGTACCCATCCAACTCATCCCAACTTGTACTAGCACTGTATATAGACTACCCCCTCACCCATCTAGGGTTAGCAAAGGTTAGAGCTCATTTGAGATAGAGCTTTGCTCATCCACTTACCCCTACTCCCATGGAGTTCAAGACCTCCATGTGAGAAGATCCCCCAAGTTGATTCAAGACCTCTTCATGGGAAGATCCACGTAGGATTCAAGACCTCTCTCCTTCAAGGATTGGGATGAACTAGCTACCCATTGTATCCTCTTGTGTTGACTTTGGATCTTGTATCTCCCCTAGCTGTATGTGGATTTAGCACATGCTTGACTTGGATCTTGTTGTTTGAGTGTTTTTCCCTCATCTTCTTGTGTTCATCGCGGGATCCCCTCCATTTCGTGAAAGATCAGCCCAACTCCACATCATCTTGGTATCATGACCTAGGTTTATCATGATTTTGGGGGCCCCACCATCATTTTTCTAGCCAAATTTTGCTTTGTTTTGTCCCAATTTCGAAAATCACCACAAATAGCCATACCAAAAAAAATTGTGATATGTTGGTTGCATGATGTTTTATTGGTTTTGATCCATGGATTTTGCTGTGTTTTGAGTGCATCTAGTCTTCCCACACCTTTTCCCCAATTTCCATCCACGAAATTCGCGTAATTTTGCTCGAATTTTTCTTTTCCACGAGTTCGTCCACGGATCAGAGACCCCGGACGCCCAGCCTGTGTCCCCGGACATCCGGCCCGACGCCCGGACATCCGGCGCCTGGCAGCCATGACCGCCTCCACCACCACCATTTTCACAAAAAAAATTGCCAATTTTGACCGGGTTTCCACCAACTCTTCCGCAAACCACCACCGCTTTCCGCCAGCACCATCGTGTTTCCACTTCCGTTGCAAATTTTGACACATTTTACCATCTGAGAACTTGAGTTGCGATTTCTATTTCCTAACGTGTTTCGGCTACTTAGGGACGGTAACCTCGACAACATCACTTTTGCCATGAATTCGTCATCGGCAACGACCACTTCACCATTTTGACACCCCAACCGTAAGCAAGGACAGTAACCTCGACAACATCACTTGTACATCTCCTTTGCCATTGCATTGTTAAACTCGATCCCATTTTGCGTCACTTCCCTATCGAGACTAGCCATTTGAGTATTGCGGGCAACGCTACTTGTGCACATTAGTGATACTTGTTCTGCATAGCTATCATAGCATGCATATATCTTCGTATCATCTCTTGTGTCATACATTTTTCCCACATATACGCGAGTGCTATCTTGGTTTGATCATTTCGCATAAGTGGCAATAACAAAAAAAACTTTTAAGCAAAGAGAAAACAAAGAGCTTATAAGCAATAGCCATAGCATCGCCACGTTGCATATCAAATTGCCATATTCGATCATCTTGGATCATTGTGAGAGAATCACCGGGAATCATACATAAATACCATACTTGGGATAGAAGTCGTTGCGTTTTGTTTCTCATAGGTTGTGCACAAGTGTCGTATCTTGCCTATTGAGCAATCGTGCTAGCGTCTCTCTAGCATTGTGCAACACGAGCGTTTTCCATGGATTCCACATTTTGAGCTCATTTCTTGTTCCATGATCCCATTTATCCGTGTGTGTGTTTCCGTGTGCCAAATATTGCTATTGGTCTACGTGTTTCGCTTGCAAATTTGTGAATCTCTTTCAACATTATTAAATCTTGCTAATAATTGCATAAATTTTGTGCCCCCATCCTCGCCAAGCTACTCCAAAATCTTTAATTGTGTAGGTGTGAGATTGACAAGATCTGGTACCAATTGTGCTAATTCCATAATACCATATTGAGTGACCATTGATCCATCTTCAACATCGGATAAGGTACATTTGGTCTAGTTCTTTCCTTTCTTCCACTCACATATTTGCTTGAGATGATGGATAGACCAAGCATTTCTACCAGCCCGCTATTCAACAAGCAAGAAGAGGAGCCGAACAACTATGTCACCAAGAATCAACTATTCAGCGCACATAGAGCTTTCCATCAAGAGAATGAAGCTTTGGGCGACCACATCGACCAACTCGCCACCGAATTGCGACAATCTGAATGACGGACATAGGACTGCCTTGATGACAAGTTATCGTCAAAAATGGAAGACTTCCATTCCTTGATGTTCAACCGCTCTTCTACAACATTGTCATCATCAAGACGGCGCCACTCGATCCGATACTCTCCGAACACTTCTTCGGATACAAGTCTTCCTCGAGCTTGTGCATCATCGTCGAGACCATGAAGATCATCAAGCTCCACAAAACCCATTTCATGGCAATGGTTTACAAGACCGCTTGAGGAACATGGACGACATCGTCGCCAAGCAAATGATCCCATGGAACAAGAGCAAGCTCAACGACGCCAACAACAAGAAGAAGAAAACCAAGATGGTGACGCTCTTCGACAAGAGCAACAACGCCATGAGGAACAAGCCCTTGAAGCCCAACGTGCTCTATGTGAACTAACCCACACTGTCAATGAGCGCAATTGCCATGTGAAAGGGCATTTCCCTACTTTATGTTTTGGATGATGATGACAACCCTTTGTGGTCTAATCGTGTGCTATATGTTTCAGGTTCTCGATGCTTATGCCTTCATCGGATTGCTATTCTCTCTTATAGGAAAAGATCGAAGACGGTGTCCCCTATGCTTTTTATCTCTTTGGTCGTAGGGAACCCGTACTATCATGAGGGAATCCTCATTAGAAAGAACTGGGGGAATCTTTTCACGTACACCTTCATCACCCCTCCTTTGTCTTTCTCAGGTGTGAGAGAGAGAGAGAGTTTTCCTTGTCTCTTCCCTTATCTATTTCTGCTCACTGTTTCTGCCCAGCGGTTGTACCGCTCTCTGGAGCGGTTGTACCGCTGGGTCTTGTCGCTCATCAGCTTTGCTCGAGCGGTTGTACCGCTGCCTCCGGGCGGTGGTACCGCCACCATGCTCTGCAAAAGCTAGGACGGTGGTTCCGGCCATGCACCGCTCAAGTACCGCTCGCGCTTTTGGTTTGATGCGGTTCTTGGGCGGTAGTGGCCCGGTTGGTCCGGTCGTTCCTCGATGACCGGTACCACCAGTGGTCCGAGCGGTTCTTCCGCTCGGAACTTAGCCGCTCAAGAGCTCAAGGCCATGCGGTTGTTCCGGCCAGGCACCGCCCAAGTACCGGTCAAGCTTCTGTTTTGATGCGGTGGTTGTGCGGTGGCTAGGAGGTTAGTCTGGTTATTTTTCTTAGCCGGTACTAGCGCCTGCAGGTCTGGTTGTACCGCTTGGTAGGGTTCTGCAGATACACCATGAGTCCCGGTTGTACCGGGACGAGGACCGGTTGTACCGCTGCAGTGCAAAAAATGCAGTAACGGCTGGAATTTAGGGTTGCTATATAAGGGAGCTTCTCCCACCTACCACTACCACCTTTAACCTCTCTCACTCCACCATTAATGCACTTCAAGCTCTCTTGCCCGATCTCTCTCTCTAGCCACTCAAACTTGTTGATTTGCTAGGGATTGAAGGAGGAGACCTAGATCTACACTTCCACCAAAGGATATTTGCTTCCCCCATACTTTCTTGTGTGGATTTTGTTACTCTTGGGTGTTTGAGCACCCTAGACGGTTGAGGTCACCTCGGAGCCATATTCCATTGTGGTGAAGCTTCATGGTTTTGTTGGGAGCCTCCAATTAAGTTGTGGAGAGAGCCCCAACCTTGTTTGTAAAGGTTCGGTCGCCGCCTTCAAGGGCACCAATAGTGGAATCACGGCATCTCGCATTGTGTGAGGGCGTGAGGAGAATACGGTGGCCCTAGTGGCTTCTTGGGGAGCATTGTGCCTCCACACCGCTCCAACGGAGACGTACTTCCTCTCAGAGGGAAGGAACTTCGGCAACACATCCTCGTCTCCACCGTCTCCACTCTTGGTTATCTCGTGCCTTTATTTGAGCAAGCTTATTTGTTTCATATCTCTTGCTTGCTTGTGTTCCTATCCTTGTTGCATCATATAGGTTGCTCACCTAGTTGCATATCTAGACAACCTACTTTGATGCAAAGTTTAAATTGTTAAAGAAAAGCTAAAAATTGTTAGTTGCCTATTCACCCCCCCCCCCTCTAGTCAACCATATCGATCCTTTCAATTGGTATCAGAGCCTCGTCTCTTTATTAAGGACTTTACCGTCCAAAGAGTATGGTTGATACCGTAGACGGTGTGGAGGAACACTCCGGTCTGAATCCTATCTCGTCTACGGGCGATGGGGGAACCTCGGTCTCTCGTGAGGAGTTCAATGTGGCCTTGGAGACATTGAAAACCTCCATGACGACCGAAGTTGAGAGCATGTTTACTAAATTTCTTGAGGGGCTTAAACTATCCACCGCACCATTGAAAGTGGGTGATCCCGCCAACAAGGTGATGGATACTATCCCCGACAAGGGGGAAGCTAGTAGTGAAAAGGCTCCTTCTTCTAGTGGTAATAATGGCACCAGCATCTTTGCCCATGTGGAACCACCACTCGTTTATGGTGGACCAATTCCTTCCACTCATTTGAATCATGCCGGTCCTCCTCCTAAGATTGTGAAAAATGAGGACTTTGATTCTTGGGTTTACCGCTTTAAACGTCATTTAAATCATGTGAACACTAACCTTTGGAGAATCATTGAAGAAGGTTTTTATCCGCATGATCCAAGCAACTTCACTCATCGAGAAGCCGTGGATAATCAATTCAATGAGAATGCTCTCTTCATCATTCAAGATGCAATTCCACCCGAAGACCTACCTCATCTTCGTCCCTTCGCCTTGGCCAAAGATGCATGGCATTGTGTTGTCTCTCTCTACCGGGGAAGCGCAAGCATTCAACGCTCCAATTATGAAGTGGTACAAGATGAGGCCGATGAGTTTGCAAGGAAGGAAGATGAAGAACCTCGTGAGCTCTATTGGAGAGTAACCAAACTCGCGGTCTCACTACGAGATCACGGGAGCAAGGACACGGATGACAATTGGATCAAGCGAAAATTCCTCAAGGCAATGATGTCCTATCACAAGGCCATGTCCTCCGTCATTCGTCAAAGACCAGACTTCCACACTTTGACCTCAAGCGAAGTGTTGGATGAGTTTGTGGCCATGAACATTTTGGACAAGACTGCCGACAATGCGGTGCTTCGTTCTCAACAGGCAAAGAAGCCTAATCTTGCATTGAAGGCCAAGCTCATCGTTGAAGAAGAAGAAGAGGAAGAAGAGGAGAGCAACCCCGAAGATACAAAGTATGCATATCATGAACACATGGCACTTGCTTCGAGGCAATTTTGGAGCAAGAAAAACTCGAGGCCAAACTTTAGCAAAAACAACTCGAGTGGCACGAGGGGCAAGCAACGTGTAAGGACTTGCTACAATTGCGGCAACGTGAGTCATTTTGTTGCGGAATGCCCTTATGAGAAGAGGGAAGACAATAGTGGCAAGCAAATCCGAAAGGACAAAGCCAAGTCTTTCCCCAACAAGGGCAACTTCACCAAGAAGTCTCCTCCCAAGGCGTTGGTGGTACAAGAAGAGTACAGTGAGGATGATGGTGATGATGAAGATGGTGAGTCGGTTGCCATGGCCTCCGTTGCCATTGCGACAACTCCACGGGTGTCACTCTTTGAGTCACCCAATGAGAACATCACCACCAAGTGCTTCATGGCTAAAGCCACCAACAAGGTAACCCCCAACATCAAAACTACCATCATTAATAATCCTTCTTTGACGGATTGCATTGATTAATATGAGGGATCTAATGTGGAGGAGAATGAGTTTGAGTCCTTTATGAGTAAACTCAAGGGTAAATCCAAGAAGCACTTCGTTACTCTCTTGGAACAACTTGGTGAAGCCAATGACATAACCGAGGCTCACGAAGATACTATCTCCAAGATGGAGGGGCATAGTTGTGACTATGCCGATGAGATTTCAGATCTTTCCAGTGCTCTTGAGGAAGAGCATGGTCTTCGTTTGGCTCTTGAGGAGTCACACAACGATGATCACGCTAAGTTAAAGAAAGATTTTGATCATGCTCTTGTTGTTCCTCGTGTGCTAAACTCCGAGAAGGCCAAGCTTTGGGTTGATCTTACTAGACTCAAAGAGGAGTTTGACTTACTTGACAAGGCTCACAAGGCCTTGAAGGGTATTCACACTAGTCTCAAGGAGTCTCATGATCAACTCCAAGTGAAGCTAACTAAGGAGAAATCAACTTTTCCTCATATGGTTCTAATTGATAATGCAAATGCTACTAACCCGTGTTGTGAGCATATACATCTTGTTGAGGAAAATGCTAAGTTGAAGGAGCAACTTGAGAGAGGTCTTGCAACTTGCATACAAGGCAAGAAGAACCTCAACGATCTCTTGATCAACCAAAAGGGAGGTGTGGCCAAGTAAGGGGTTGGGTTCGTGCCCGACTCCAAGAACAAGAAGAAGAATGACAAGACCAAACGACCTCCTCCCCTCATGCAAACTTTTGTGAGGGAGGGAGAGAGTGCCCCCGAGGAGAAGAAGAAGAACAATGTCAAGAAGGGCAATGTCACCCCTCCCAACAAAGCCGGCGATTTTAACCCTTCTTATGTGTTATGTCGTGCTAGTGATGGGCATGTTTATGCCAAATTTGTTGGTTCTCTTCATGAGTACATTGAATGGTCTATTTGGGTTCCTAAGACCCTTGTTACTAACATCAAAGGACCCATTACAAAATGGGTACCTAAAACCAAGCATTGATCTCTTGTAGGTGTTTGCTTCCGGTGGTGGATCATGGTTGCTCGATAGCGGAGCCACAAATCATATGACTGGAAGCAAGGACTTGGTGGTGGACGTGCACAAAGTTCCATCTATGCCCACCAATGTCGAGTGGGGTGACGCCTCATCTTCTAGGTATTGGGACTTGGTAAAGTGGTCATCTCTCATGATCTCACGATCGAGAAGGTCATGCTTGTTGAGTCCCTTGCATACAATTTACTTTCCGTTCGTCAACTTGCTATCATGGGCTTTGCCACTTTCTTTGATATCGATACCGTGGCCCTCTTGTGGAGCAAGAATCTTAAAGTAGCTTTTGTTGGGCATGTCGAGAACGGTCTCTATGTGATTAACTTTTCGGAGCGACCCACTAAGACCGCGACATGCCTAATGGCTAAAGTTGATGTGGGATGGCTTTGGCATCACCGTTTAGCCCATGTCAATATGAGATCTTTGCAAAGTCTCCTCAAGGGGGACCATGTCCCTGGACTAACGAATGTTAGTTTTGCTAAAGATCGTGGTTGCAGTGCCTGTATCGAAGGAAAGCTACATGAGAAGGCTCACCCTCCCACGACTATTATTTATTCAAAGAGGCCTTTGGAGCTCCTTCACATGGATCTCTTTGGGCCTCCATCCTTCGATAGTATTGGAGGTAGGAAGTATTGCTTGGTGATTGTGGATGACTACTCAAGGTACACGTGGGTGTATTTCTTCAAGAGGAAGAGTGAGACCCAACAAACCGTCATTGACTTTGCAAATGAAGCTCAACGTCAACACAATGCAAAGATCTTGACAATAAGAAGTGACAACGGCACCGAGTTCAAGAACTACACCTTGGATGAGTTTCTTAGTGATGAGGGAATCAAACATCAATATTCCGCACCCTACACCCCTCAACAAAACGGTGTTGCGGAGAGGAAGAACCGGACGTTGATGGATGCGGCAAGGACCATGATGGCGGAGTTCAAGTCTCCGTACAACTTTTGGGCCGAAGCCATCAACACCGCATGTCATGCATCCAATCGGCTCTACCTCCGCCAGGGCTTGAACAAGACTCCATATGAGATACTCACCGGTAACAAGCCCAACCTCAAGTACTTCCGGGTATTCGGGTGTAAGTGTTTCATTCTCAAGAAAGGTGTTCAGTTGTCTTAATTTGAGGCTAGAGCTTATGAGGGCATATTTGTTGGTTATGCTACAAACTCTCATGCTTACCGTGTCCTCAATAAATCCACGGGACTTGTTGAGGAGACGTGTAACGTGGAGCTTGATGAGAATAACGGATCCCAAGTGGAGCAAAGTGGCACTTGTGATGTAGGTGATGAAATTCCTCCTCAAGCCATAAGAAGAATGGGTGTTGGTTTTATCCTACCCATTGAGGAACCCCTTGTGGCCGAAGGAGAAGGAAAATGCTCCACTCAAGTGGAGCCATCACCAACCCAAGGCCCACACGCTTCCGAAGAACAAAGTGAAGGCCCTCAACCTCATGAACAAGACCAAGGGAAAGATCATGCTCAAGACGGTGTGGACACACCAAGTGATGCCCAAGGTCAAGTTCTCTCCCCCGAGCAAGTTCAAGATCAAGAACAAGTTCATGACGGCGCTCAAGATGATCAAGTAACCGCTCCTCAACTCACCACCGAGGAGGAATTAGAGCGTCATGCCGCCAAGGTTGCTTCCAAGCTCTCCACCAAGGATCATCTCATGACGAATGTGCTTGGAAGCTTAAGAAAGGGGGTAAGCACTCGTAGACAATTAGCAAATTATTGTGAGCATCATGCGTTTGTCTCTTGTGTGGAACCCCCACAAGGTCTATGAGGCGCTAGAAGATCCGGATTGGCTCAATGCCATGCATGAAGAACTCAACAACTTCGAGCGCAACAAAGTGTGGAGATTGGTGTCGAGACCAACCGGGAATCACAATGTCATAGGAACGAAGTGGATATTCAAGAACAAGCAAGATGCCCATGGGATTATCATTCGCAACAAGGCTCGTCTGGTAGCACAAGGCTACTCCCAAGTCGAGGGTATCGACTACGGTGAAACCTTTGCTCCCGTTGCTCGTCTTGAATCCATTCGCATGTTGATTGCATATGCTTCTCATCACAACTTTAAGTTACAACAAATGGATGTGAAGAGTACCTTTCTTAATGGTCATATTAATGAATTGGTTTACGTCAAGCAACCCCCCGGGTTCGAGGATCCCTACTTTCCCGATCATGTGTATCAACTCGATAAGGCACTCTATGGCCTTAAACAAGCCCCACGTGCATGGTATGACCACCTTACCGAGTTGTTACAAGACCGTGGTTTTGAAGTGGGGCTAATCGACCCCACTCTTTTTACTAAGAAGGTCAAAGGGGAGTTGTTTGTGTGCCAATTATATGTTGATGATATTATCTTTGGTTCTCCTAACAAAGCTTTCAATGAGGAATTTTCCGCTCTCATGACCTCAAAGTTCGAGATGTCCTCCATGGGAGAGTTGAAGTTCTTTCTAGGGTTCGAAGTGAAGCAAAGAAGAGAAGGAACCTTCATCAATCAATCAAATACACTCAAGACATGCTCAAGCAATTCAAGCTAAGTGACGTCAAGCCGGCTCCCACTCCAATGCCCACCAAGTGCCAACTTGACTTAGATCCCAATGGTAAAGTGGTGGATCAAAAGGTATATCGTTCCATGATTGGATCCTTGCTTTACCTTTGTGCATCTAGACCGGACATCATGTTGAGTGTGGGAATTTGTGCACGGTTTCAAGCCGCACCTAAGGAAAGTCACTATGTGGCGATCAAACGAATCTTTTGATATTTGGCTCATACCCCAAACTTTGGCTTATGGTACCCAAGAGAATCAAACTTCAAGCTTGTAGGGTACTCAGATTTCGATTGGGCGGGAGACAAAGTGGATAGGAAGTCCACTTCCGGAGGGTGCCAATTCCTTGGTTGCTCTTTGGTAAGTTGGTCTTCCAAAAAGCAAAGTTGTGTGTCTCTCTCGTCCACCGAAGCGGAGTATGTAGCGGCCGGTAGCTGTTGTGCACAACTCTTATGGATGAGGCAAACTTTGAAGGATTACGGTGTCACTTGTGACAAAGTGCCTCTTTGGTGTGACAATGAAAGTGCCATCAAGATCTCTCTCAACCCAGTGCAACACTTCAAGACGAAGCATATTGAGATCCGGTATCACTTCATCCGGGATCACATTAGGCGAGGAGAGATCGAGCTCAACTACGTCAACACTCATGATAACCTTGCAGATATCTTCACGAAGCCCTTGGATGAAGCAAGATTTCGCGAGTTAAGGCATGAGCTAAATATCATCGATTCGAGCAATGTTGCTTGAACCCTTGCACAGCCCACCCTACTCAACGTGTTGTCCTATTTAGATGTAGGCATGGACATAGGGGGAGTGATGTTCTCTCAATGAACTCTCCCTCCCCCCATTATGCATAAATCAATCAAGTCTTTCACATTAGCCATGTTTGATGGTACTTGTGCTTCAAAGACGAGTTTTGGTCATGGAACCAAGGATCATTCTTCGCGGTGCCATACTAATTGACTCAAACATAGGTGGCCTCGGCCACCGTCCTCTGTTCGGGAGGTTGGAGTTAGCCTTGTTGTTCTCGTGTTGTTGCTCTTTGTGTTGGGTTCTCCTAGGGTGTTGCTTCTCTCCTGTTTGTGCCCCTTCCTCCTCCCTTCGAATTGCACTTATTTGATCTTGGCTTGGGAATAGGTGGTCGGGCGGTACAACCGGTATCACGGGCGGTTCTACCGCTGGTACCGGGTTGTGCCGTCCCGTTGGGTCTCCATTCGGTGCTTGGGCAGTTCCACCGCTCAAACCCACGGTAACCTACGTCCGGTACTACCGGTTGACGTCGAGCGGTACTACCGCTGCCTCCCAGGCACTGGAATTATTGCCTCCAACCACCGGTCTGTACCAGACGAGCGGTACAACCGCTCCCCTAAGCGGTTCTACCGGGGCGTGTCTACGGGCCTATATATACCCGACGGGGCTGAAGGGTTGTCTTTTTCCCTTCGTCCTCGTTCCTCTTCTCTTGCCCTAGCCGCCGATCATCTCTACCCCTGCCCCGGAGTGCGTCTCGCGCTTCGGATCCTTGGCTCTCCGTGGATTCTCTCCGTGGAGGCCTCCCGATCTCTTCCCATGGATGGTGGTAATGCCTCGTGTTCTTTACTTCTAGTTCTTTCTAGGGTTCTTCCTTGTCTAGGGCATTACTTAACGTTCCGCGTTTAGTGTTCGATCTTTGGTTTAGAAGAGATCTTTGTTAGCCTCATGTCTTGTTTGCAGCACTTAGAATTTTGAATATTACTTGTGTGATTCGTATGCCTCGGTTAGATTTATCTTCCCTGGTAGTGCCACTGTCAGCGGTTCTACCGCCCCTACGGGCGGTACAACTGCTGGAGCGGTACTATCGGCGGAAGATCCGGTACAACCGGAGTATATCAACCACAAAGCACTGTTCTATCTTCTCTGTTGTTGCAACTTGTTCCTTTTCTGCTAGTGGGTGCAATCCTCTCATCCTTGTTGGGTTTTTGTGTGTTCTTTTCGTGTGTGTGTTCAGGTGGCTCTAGTTCTCGCTCTGCTCCTCGCAAGACCAAGAAGAGGGCACGAAGGACCTTGCGCCCAGTTCTGTCTGATGATGAAGAAGAAGTTGTGATTCCCACCAAGCCCACTCACCATGAAAAGTCTGCAGCTGCTAAGCAACGTGTGGTTATGTCGTTGCATCGTTGGAAAGCCAAGGATTGGGAAGCCTTCCATTCAAAGAATCCGTATGAGGTTCCCATTTCTCCCGTTGGACCACCGTTCAGTTCCGGAATGAGATGCAAGTGCGGATTGTTCATGAACTCTTTGAGCACAACAAGAACAGATATGCCAAGCAGTGGACAATTGATCTTGACCATTGGAGGAACAACATGGAGTATTTTGGTGAGGCACTGGCTCTCTGCGAGGAGTTTGATCTTGTCAAGCTCATGTCAGTCAACTGTGACTTTGATGTTCAACTCATCCATCAGTTCTATGCCACGGTTCATTTTGGGGAAGATGATGCGCGCACTCTCACCTTCATGTGTCGCGATGAATTGTTTCACGTTCCCTGGAGGGCTTTCTGCAATGCTATTGGGTACGAGGATACCGGTCTGGCAGGAAGGGGTGGCATTCGTCCTCATGATTTTCCTGAGTCCATGGCTAAGGATAAGCTTGCCCCTCTGTACATTCGGGGCCGTGGGATCATTGGAGAATCCAAGGATTTGGAGAAGGTCTATGACATCATGCACCGAGTGTTCCGCAATGTGCTCTTGCCCAAGGTGGGCAATCAAGATGAGATTCATGGCTATCTGGTTGATTTGATGGTTGCTATGAAGACCATGGTGGGGACAGGGGAAACGTTTGATGTGTCAAATTGGATGTGGCATGAGATGTACAACATGGTCATCTACCATAAAGTCCCAATCTATTCCCCGTTTGTCATGTGCTTTCTGAACTCTGTGTGGGCTGTTCGTCGTCCTGGAGAGCTCCTCACTTCTCCAGGCAACCTCACTGTTCATGAGGTCAAGCTCCTTAAGAAGAAGAAGCATGCCGAGCCTCGCTTCCCTGAAAATGCTCCTGAGGATGTCTATGCTACTTCTGGCGATGAGGACTTTGAGCTGGAGCCAGGGGCCAAGCCTTCGTGGGTGGCCAAACTTACTGCCAAGGTAAAGAAGACCTTTTGTCTCCAGGCTGACATCCAGAAGAAGATGTATGAGGCACATGTCAATGAGAAGCTTGCACGGTGTCGCCAAATTGCAATGATGAAGCACCTCAACATGCCGGTTCAGAGTGGCTCTAAGAAGAGCATCACCCAAGAGGAGCGTTGGATTTCTACCCATAGCACCTGGACTGATGATGAAGCCCCTCCCCAGCCATCCTCCTTGTTTGCAGCAGCTGACAATGCCATGGAAGAATCTGATCACGACGACGATGGCGACTCTGATGATGAGGATCCAAATGCGACTGAGGAGTCAGAGGAGGATGCCTGAGCTTTGGGACGCTAGCTTCGCTCTTTTCCTTTTTGGTGTCTCGATGCCAAAGGGGGAGAGGGTCCTATAGGTCTCGGGGTTTTGCTTGGGTTTTGGGGTCTTTCTCTTTTTCTCGTGTTTAGTGTTGGTCTTTGTTCATGGACTTGTTTCGTTCCTTGCTGTGTTAGAGACTTATGTTACTCCTTTTACCTTTCCGTTCATCGGTCATTATCGTTATTATTACCTCTAAGTATTATATTGTCTCTCCTTTTCATGCTCAGAGTGGTGAGTCTATAAAATCTAGGGGGAGTATGGTCCTGAAAGTGTGCCCATGCTTTCTAACAGCTAGTTCTTGTTGGGGCACACACTCAGGGGGAGTTCCTTCTAGATTTCATTGACTTATCTCTTGCAAATCGTGTTGTTGTCATCATCCACCAAAAAGGGGGAGATTGAAAGGGCATTTCCCTACTTTATGTTTTGGATGATGATGACAACCCTTTGTGGTCCAATCGTGTGCTATATGTTTTAGGTTCTCGATGCTTATGCCTTCATCGGATTGCTATTCTCTCTTATAGGAAAAGATCGAAGACGGTGTCCCCTATGCTTTTTATCTCTTTGGTCGTAGGGAACCCGTACTATCATGAGGGAATCCTCATTAGAAAGAATTGGGGGAATCTTTTCACGTACACCTTCATCACCCCTCCTTTGTCTTTCTCAGGTGTGAGAGAGAGAGAGTTTTCCTTGTCTCTTCCCTTATCTATTTCTGCTCACTGTTTCTGCCCAGCGGTTGTACCGCTCTCTGGAGCGGTTGTACCGCTGGGTCTTGTCGCTCATCAGCTTTGCTCGAGCGGTTGTACCGCTGCCTCCGGGCGGTGGTACCGCCACCATGCTCTACAAAAGCTAGGATGGTGGTTCCGGCCGTGCACCGCTCAAGTACCGCTCGCGCTTCTGGTTTGATGCGGTTCTTGGGCGGTAGTGGCCCGGTTGGTCCGGTCGTTCCTCGATGACCGGTACCACCGGTGGTCCGAGCGGTTCTTCCGCTCGGAACTTAGCCGCTCAAGAGCTCAAGGCCATGCGGTTGTTCCGGCCAGGCACCGCCCAAGTACCGATCAAGCTTCTGTTTTGATGCGGTGGTTGTGCGGTGGCTAGGTGGTTAGTCCGGTTATTTTTCTTAGCCGGTACTACCGCCTGCAGGTCTGGTTGTAGCGCTTGGTACGGTTCTGCAGATACACCGTGAGTCCCGGTTGTACCGGGACGAGGACCGGTTGTACCGCTGCAGTGCAAAAAACGCAGTAACGGCTGGAATTTAGGGTTGCTATATAAGGGAGCTTCTCCCACCTACCACTACCACCTTTGACCTCTCTCACTCCACCATTAATGCACTTCAAGCTCTCTTGCCCGATCTCTCTCTCTAGCCACTCAAACTTGTTGATTTGCTAGGGATTGAAGGAGGAGACCTAGATCTACACTTCCACCAAAGGATATTTGCTTCCCCCATACTTTCTTGTGTGGATTTTGTTACTCTTGGGTGTTTGAGCACCCTAGACGGTTGAGGTCACCTCGGAGCCATATTCCATTGTGGTGAAGCTTCGTGGTTTTGTTGGGAGCCTCCAATTAAGTTGTGGAGAGAGCCCCAACCTTGTTTGTAAAGGTTCGGTCACCGCCTTCAAGGGCACAAATAGTGGAATCACGGCATCTCGCATTGTGTGAGGGCGTGAGGAGAATACGGTGGCCCCGGTGGCTTCTTGGGGAGCATTGTGCCTCCACACCGCTCCAATGGAGACGTACTTCCTCTCAAAGGGAAGGAACTTCGGCAACACATCCTCGTCTCCATCGTCTCCACTCTTGGTTATCTCGTGCCTTTATTTGAGCAAGCTTATTTGTTTCATATCTCTTGCTTGCTTGTGTTCCTATCCTTGTTGCATCATATAGGTTGCTCACCTAGTTGCATATCTAGACAACCTACTTTGATGCAAAGTTTAAATTGATAAAGAAAAGCTAAAAATTGTTAGTTGCCTATTCACCCCCCCCCTCTAGTCAACCATATTGATCCTTTCACCATGTGCGTGAGCAAGAAGAGGTACTCCAATGAGAGCGACAAGAAGAAGTTGCACGCATCGAGGAGCGCCAAGAAATGAGGAACCATGCAAGAATTCCACAACCTAAACGTCAAGCTAATCAAGCGGAGCACGAGGAGCAAGCGGTTGAAGACCCTCAACCGCGGCAATAGCGTCATCGCCATTGATCCAAACACAACGAAGAGCAACGCTACGGCAAGCTCAATTTCAACATGCCTAAGTTCTCCGGAATGAACGATCCCAAAGACTACCTCTCATGGGCACTGAAGGTCGACTAGATATTCCGTCTTCACAATTGGGTGACAAAGGTCCAAATCCAACAAAGGAGGATACATGATAGCTTGTTCATCCCATTCTATGAGAAAAGAGGTGTTGAATCCACTAGGGGATTCCCACAAGGGGGTCTTGAATCCACTTGGGGGATCTTCTCCTAGGAGGTCTTGGTCTCCAATGGAGTAGGGGTCCAAGTTGATGAACAAGGCTCTATCTCCAAAATGAGCTATCACAATGCTAACCCTAATTTGTGGACGGAGTTGGAGTATATATAGTCTAGGGGGCGAAGGGGTACATGGGCCTCGGCCCAAGTCCCACACGTAGGTGGAGTCTGGATGATCCAGATGGTGGTCTGGATGATCCGAGCTTTGGGAGTCCGGATGATCCGGGCGACCGTCCGGAGGCATCGTGTTGTAGGGAGTCCGGATATTCGGGTCAGCATCCGGACGTCTGGGCTGGTCCAGATGATCTGGGGTTCGGATGATCCAGCTTTGCTTGGAGGCTTGCTATAGTCTTCGGGATCGGTGTCTGGATCATCCGGACCAGGGGCCGAATCGTCTGGGCGTCGTCCTTATCATCCGGGCGCTAGTTCATATCATTCAGGCAAGCTCTGTCTTGCTCCGTTTCTTCTCCGTCTTCGCGTATGACTTTCTCCCTCGATCGTACTTGCTCCTTAGCTTCTCCATGGCTAAGTCCTTGGTACCTGAGTATGCAAAGTGTCTCCTCTTGAGGTAGTATCCATGCCTCATGTGTTTCAAAGAGGAATTGCAAGAGGAGAGATGTCGCCTCGGTCTCGAGAGCTCTTGCACGTGCACGTGTCATAGGTCCACTTGCCACTTGGTGAGACGACGGTAGGTCCATGGGGATGGCCCTGGGATGCTCCGCATCAAAGTCCATTGAAGAATACTATAAAGAAATGGAGATTGTAATGATATGAGCCAATGTCATGAAGATGAGGAGCAAATTATGGCACGTTTCTTGAATGGACTAAACCATCCCATCAAGAAAATCATGGGTTTCCAACCGTACAAAAAGCTCCTCAAGTTAGTGTACCAGGCTACCAAGGCGGGGCTACAAGTGCAAGATGACCTCAAGTACGCCAAGTATTCTTCTGAAACCTACGGTTCATACACTCAAGCTTCAACGACTACGATGCCTTCTACCTTGACTAAAGCTTCTCCAAGCAATGATGAAAAGTCTAGTTACAAGAAACCTTCTACACCTTCGAGTCATCGTTCTACTACAAGCAACTATAAGCCAAGAGCTTCATCATCAACTATTCCAAATGATGAGACCGTCAAGGCGAGTTCCATCAAGTGCTTCACATGCCAAGGCCGAGGCCACAAGACATTTGAGTGACCAACTCGGCGCACCATGATCGCCAACGACGACAGCACCTACGACTGTATGAGCGAAGAAAAAATGAAAGTGCTTGAGCACATTGCCATGCACCGTCAAGTAAATGAGGTCGAAGACGCTCAATTCTTTTGTGATAATGATTCGAGTCCTGCTCTAGTTGTCACCAGGGTCTTGACACTCCAACAGCAACAAGATGAAGATCAGCGTGTCATATCTTCCGTACCAAAGCGGGCATCAATGGATGCTCCGTCAAGGTCATCATCGACATCGAAAGTTGCCACAACTTGGCAAGCGAAAAGCTATGTACCAAGCTACAATTGGTCAAGAAGAAGCACCCTCACCCATACAAGGTCCAATGGCTTAGCCACTCGAGCACCATTCAAGTGGAGCACACCATT
Organism: Triticum dicoccoides; assembly: GCF_002162155.2. Classification (NCBI taxonomy): domain Eukaryota; kingdom Viridiplantae; phylum Streptophyta; class Magnoliopsida; order Poales; family Poaceae; genus Triticum; species Triticum dicoccoides. The sequence goes on along the minus strand of NC_041380.1, from coordinate 241,210,389 downwards.
CATGTGTCCTTCAAGATTGGCGCGTGCGTAGACACATTGGAGTGTGATGTGGTTCCCATGTCTGTATGCCACCTTCTCCTAGGAAGACCTTGTGATCAGGACATCAATACCATTGTTACACCCACAGCCCCTGCTTCTATACATACTGGACCAATTACTAGAGCTCGCGCACGCCAATTGAATTACCAGGTACTTTCGTTTCTTGGTAACGATTCTAATGTTCATGAGAATATGATGCTGCCTAAATTTGATACATTTGTTTTGCTTACAAATGAAGGGCCAAGCTTGGACAAGAAAGATGAACCTTGGAGCAAGTTCAAGCATGGAGATGATGGCATGTGCAAGGGGAACAAGAACAGAGTTACAAGTGATGATTCCAGGACTTTGAAGCCACCATAATGAGTGCATGAAGCTTTGGACGAAATATACAAGATGCCACTACATAAATTTCATCCAGAGGCTATTCTAGGTGTTGCGTCACCTTATTATTGTGCCAGGCCCATATAATTTCGAAATACCTGATTATAGGTTGTTTTTAGAGTCCGTATGTGTGAGAAACAAGAGTTAGGGTTGGTTTCGGACCCCTCCTCCAAGGGCCACGAAATTTCCCCCTCTTCCTCCATATATACAGCCCTTAGGGCATTGTTTAGACTTTGGGTTTTGTTTAGATTAAAAAAGTTCGCCATAGCTGCAACTTCGCGTACTTTGTTTATGTTCAACGACCAGACCAGGACGTCACAGAACCCCACCTTTATATGCTCTTGTTCCATGCTCTTGAGTGGGCCTATTCTGATCATGAATCTTTGAAACATATTAAAAGTCAAGCCAAAATGAATCGTAGACATGCTAAATTGGTTGAATTCATAGACTTTTCCTTATGTTATTAAACACAAGAAGGGTAAAGAAAATGTTATAGCTGATGCATTGTCTCGTCGCTATACTATGCTTTCACAACTTGACTTTAAAATATTTGGTTTGGAGACCATCAAAGATCAATATGTGCATGATGCTGATTTTAGAGATGTAATGCAGAATTGTAAAGAAGGAAGAACATGGAACAAGTTCGTCATTAATGATGGATTTGTGTTCTATGCTAACAAGCTATGCATTCCAGATAGCTCCATTCGTCTTTTGTTGTTGCGGGAGGCGCATGGAGGAGGATTAATGGGACATTTTGGCATGAAGAAAATGGAGGATATACTTGCTACACATTTCTTTTGGCCAAAGATGAGACGGGATGTTGAGCGCTTTGTTGCTCGCTGCACTACATGTCAAAAAGCTAAGTCACGACTCAATCCTCATGGTTTATATATGTGTAACGCCCTCGATGTGGCTATATCTCCCACGTGTCGAAGCACGACTTAGAGGCATAACCGCATTGAAAGCAATGTCGCAAGTGAGGTAATCTTCACAACAAGCCATGTAATACATTAAGGGAAAAGGATACATATTTGGCTTACAATCGCCACTTCACACAATTACATGAATAAAGCATTACATCAACTAGATACAATCAAGGTCCGACTACGGAACCAAAATAAAATAAGACTACCCCAAATGCTACACAGATCCCCGATCGACCCCAACTGGGCTCCACTACTGATCAACTAGAATGAAACAACACAAAGGATAAGATCTTCATCGAGCTCCTCCTTGAGCTTGGTTGCGTCACATGCTTGATAACATCGGCACCTGCAAACTGGTTTTGGAAGTATCTATGAGTTACGGGGACTCAACAATCTCACACCCTCGTGATCAAGACTATTTAAGCTTATAGGAAGGGTAAAAGGTATGAGGTGGAGCTGCAGCAAGCGACTAACATATATGGTGGCTAACATACACAAAAGAGAGCGAGAAGAGAAGGCAAAGCACGTTCGAGAAATATATGATCAAGAAGTGATCCTAGAACAACCTACGTCAAGCATAACTCCAACACCGTGTTCACTTCCCGGACACCACCGGAAAGAGACCATCACGGTTACACACGCGGTTGATGCATTTTAATTAAGATCAACTTCAGGTTTTCTACAACCGGACATTAACAAATTCCCATCTGCCCATAACCGCAGGCACGGCTTTCGAAAGTTCAAATCCCTGCAGGGGAGTCCCAACTTAGCCCATCACAAGCTCTCACGGTCAACGAAGGATATTCCTTCTCCCAAGACAATTCGATCAGACTTGGCATCCCGGTTACAAGACATCCTCGACAATGGTAAAACAAGACCAGCAAAGCCACCCAGATGTGCCGACAAATCCCGATAGGAGCTGCACATATCTCGTTCTCAGGGCACACCGGATGAGCTAGACGTCAGGTGGGCCAGCCCAGAGTTGCCCCTGGTGGCTCCGGACATCGCTCAGTTGGACCAACACTTAGAGAAGCACTGGCCCAGGGGAGTTAAATAAAGATGACCCTTGAGCCGGCTGACCCAAGGGAAAGAAAAGGCTAGGTGGCAAATGGTAAAACCAATGTTGGGCCTTGCTGGAGGAGTTTTATTCAAGGCGAACTGTCAAGGGGTTCCCATTATAACCCAACTGTGTGAGGAACACAAAAATCCGAGAACATAACACCGATATGACGGAAACTATGGCGGCAAGAGTGGAACAAAACACCAGGCATAAGGCCGAGCCTTCCACCCTTTACCAAGTATATAGATGCATTAATTAAATAAGAGATATTGTGATATCCCAACAAAATATCCATGTTCCAACAAGGAACAAGCTCCAATCTTCACCTGCAACTAACAACGTTATAAGAGGGGCTGAGCAAAGCGGTAACATAGCCAAACAATGGTTTGCTAGGACAAGGTGGGTTAAAGGCTTGGCTTAGCAATATGGGAGGCATGATAAGCAAGTGGTAGGTATCGTAGCATAGGCATAGCAATAGAGCGAGCATCTAGCAAGCAAAGATAGAAGTGATTTGAAGGGTATGGTCATCTTGCCTGAAATCCCGCAAGGAAGAAGAACGAGTCCATGAAGAAGACAAACGGACGTAGTCGAACGGGTCCTCACAATGCGACGTTATCGGAACCAACCCGAAGAAGTAACACCGGAAAGAAGCACACAACATAGTAAACAACCAACACACGAGCATGGTATGATATGCGGGATGTGGTATGCGGTGCATATGCATGATTTGGAAATGAATGATTGAACCTGGCCTCAACATGGAAATCCAAGAGTGCCACTGGAAAGAGGAGGTGATTTTGGTTGAAATCGATATAAAGATCACCGGAATCGGATGCATGGCTTGGAAATGGCAAGCAAAACAAATATGGCACCGGTCTGCGATAAACAGCAAGTAGCCTCCTAAATGCATCAAGATAAATAAGCTACTGCACTCAAACATGGCAACAAAATACATGGCAGGGATCCACTCAAGATGCTTGACAAAAGATGAACACTGAGCTACGCTAATTCACTCGTTAACAGGTTCAAACAAGCATGGCAAAAGTGCAAATGATAACAGGTTTCAGACTTAGTGAAATAAGCAGGATATCAGGAATTTATCATCAGGAAGCAATTTTTAGAGCACGATAACTACAAACTACAAGAACATATCATGGCAAAGAAAGGCATGTCATGAAGCTACTCAAAGCATATAACAAAAGTCCCTTAGTGACCTTGAGACAAAAGGGATCAGAAAATACAATTGCAAGCATGTGAACATAGCAAAAACATAAATAGATTCAGACTTAGTGAAAAACTGGAGCATGCAAAACAGATTAACAAGTAGACATGTTTACGAGCTCGATGCACTCACTACAAGGCATTGCATGATAATATAAGCATACACCCTGCAAGAAGACATGGCATATAAGCTAGACATGGCAAGAAAAACAACATAGCATGCACGGATCAATAGCAACAACCTCGGCAAAATCGCTAAACATGTTAACAATCTGCCAGGAACATTTTATAGCAAAAGTAGAGCTCGATTGACTCAAGCTAGGGTGCTCCATAAATGAAAACAAAGACATGGATGGATAGAGCACCACAAAATTAACAAAACATCCTTACTAATCATCTTCAAAATAGGCACGGATCACTAGGAAACAACATAAACATATGGCATAACAACAAAATCAGGACAAGGACTTAGTGAAATTCTAAGTCCCTGAAATCAGCATCAACGATTACGCTACTTTGCATACTTGTGCTAGTCACCACAAAGATCAAAAAAATACATGGCATACACCTCTGTAAAGATGGCATGGCATATAACAAAACACATGTAGAGCTCAGGGTCATAGCATGCACACATTAATCATGGCAAAAATGACAAAAGGACATTTGCTGAAACAGATCTGACATAATCATCACATAGCCCTCTTCCAACAGCATTTCGGGCATCAAGATGAGCTCAAATGAAAATGATGCAATGATATGAAATGATGTACTCGTCGAGACGAACATTCTGATATGCTACACGCACAAATCGGAGCAACGGTTGATGAGTTGTAATATGATGAAGAATGCACAAAAAAACTGGAATCTCAAGACTTAGCCGTTTCCAGAAAAAAACAGATGAGCGCTAAATAGGTAAAACACGCACAGGGCAAGGGGTTTGAGGGTCTCGCTCACCATGGGCTCGGCCCAGTCGGGAAAGAGGCTAGGCAGAGGCGGGCCGGAGCGAACGGGCCGGACGAGATGCGGTGCCCCACGCGGCCCACGAGGTCGAGGCGCGTTCGTCGTCCTCCCGATCCCGCCTGGATCGGGGCAAAGGCGGCGGCACCGGCGAAGCGGGACGAGGCGGCGCGGTGGTGGAACTGGCAGATCCGGTGGGGGCAAGCCGGATCCGGGCAGCGGCGCATAGCGAGGACACGCACGGGGCGACGACCCGCTCGGAGGAGGCCGGCGCGGTGGTGCGCGAAGGGCGGCGGGGCTAGGTGCGCGATGGCGGCGAGGTGCAGATCGCCGGCGGTGAGCTGCATGGTGGCGCGAGGAGGCGGCGAAGGAGAGAGTCGGGCGACGCTCGGGGCAGGGCTCCTGCGGTGCGCGGTGACGGCGAGATGGGCCGGGAGGGCCCGACCCGGGCTCCGGCGGGCCGCGGCGGCACGGTGAAGTGGGCGCGGGCGGCGGAGAATCAGAGGATGCCATGTGGCGGTGGATGGCGGAGCGGACGTGTCTGTCGGCGGGATTTGTGTTCGGCGCGCGAGGAGAGGGAGGGGGCTAGGGTTAGACCGCGAAATTTGGAGAGGGGCACATATTTATAGGTAGAGGGAGCTAGGAGAGTCCAAATGAGGTGCGGTTTTCGGCCACGCGATCATGATCGAACAACCGAGATGATGGAAGGGGTTTAGGTGGGTTTTGGGCCAGTTTGGAGGGGTGTTGAGCTGCAACACAAACGAGGCCTTTTTGGTCCCTCGGTTAACCGTTGGAGTATCAAACGAAGTCCAAATGGCACGAAACTTGACAGGCGGTCTACCGGTAGTAAACCAAGGCCACATGACAAGTCTTGGTACAATCCGAAAACGTTTAAGCCCCACACACGAAAAGAGGTAAAAGGGGACACCGGGTGACATAGGAGCGCCGGATAGCAAAACGGACAACGGGGAAAATGCTCGGATGCATGAGAAGAACATGTATGCAAATGAAATGCACATGATGACATGATATGAAATGCATGACACGCAAGCAATGACACAGCAACAACAGCGAAAAACTGGAGGACAACTGGCACATCGGTCTCGGGGCATTACAATATGCCTTTGCCTGTACCTAGTGTTCCATGGGAGGATATATCTATGGACTTTGTTTTGGGTTTACCTCGAACAAAGAAGGGGAGGGATAGCATATTTGTTGTCGTGGGTAGATTCTCGAAAATGGCACACTTTATACCATGTCATAAAAGCGATGATGCTGCTAATGTTGCTGGTTTGTTCTTTCGTGAAATTATTCGCTTGCATGGCGTGCCAAATACTATTGTTTCAGGTCATGATACTAAATTTCTTATCCACTTTTGGAGATGTTTATGGGCTAAGTTGGGGACTAAACTACTTTTTAGTACTACATGTCATCCCCAAACTGATGGAAAAACTGAAGTAGTCAATAGAACATTGTCTACTATGCTTAGGGCTGTTTTGAAGAAAAATAAGAAAATGTGGGAAGAATGCTTGCCTCATATTGAATTTTCTTATAATCGTTCATTGCATTCTACTACTAAGATGTGCCCTTTTCAAATTGTGTATGGTTTCCTACCTCGTGCACCTATTGATTTGTTGCCTTTTCCATCTTCGAAGAAGGTTAATTTTGATGCTAAAGAACGTGCTGAATTGATTTTAAAAATGCATGAGTTAACTAAGGAAAACATTGATCGTATGAATGTTAAATATAAACTTGCTAGAGATAAGGGTAGAAAACATGTTGTGTTTGCACCTGGAGATCTTGTTTGGTTACATTTGCGTAAGGATAGATTTCCTAATTTGCACAAATCAAAGCTAATGCCACGTGTTGATGGTCCTTTTAAGGTGTTAGAGAAAATAAATGATAATGCATATAAACTTGAGTTGCTTGCAGATTTGGGGTTAGTCCCACTTTTAACATTGCAGATTTGAAGCCTTATTTGGGTGAGGAAGGTGAGCTTCCGTCGAGGACAACTTCATTTCCAGAAGGGGAGGATGATGAGGACATCAATACCATTGTTACACCCACAGCCCCTGCTGCTATACATATTGGACCAATTACTAGAGCTCGCGCACGCCAATTGAATTACCAGGTACTTTCGTTTCTTGGTAACGAATGTAATGTTCACGAGAATATGATGTTGTCTAAATTCGATACATTTGTTTTACTTACAAATGAAGGGCCAAGCTTGGACAAGAAAGATGAACCTTGGAGCAAGTCCAAGCATGGAGATGATGGCATGCGCAAGGGGAACAAGAACGGAGTTACAAGTGATGATTCCAGGACTTGGAGCCACCATAATGAGTGCATGAAGCCTTGGACGAAATATACAAGATGCCACTACATAAATTTCATCCAGAGGCTATTCTAGGTATTGCGTCACCTTATTATTGTGCTAGGCCCATGTAATTTTGAAATACTTGATTATAGGTTGTTTTTTAGAGTCAGTATGTGTGGGGAAACAAGAGTTAGGGTTGGTTTCGGACCCCTCCTCCAAGGGCCATGAAATTTCCCCCTCTTCCTCCATATATACAGCCCTTAGGGCATCGTTTAGACTTTGGGTTTTGTTTAGATTAGAAGTTCGTCATAGCTGCAACTTCGCGTACTTCTTTGTGTTCAACGACCAGACCAAGATGTCACAGAACCCCACCTTCATTAAGAAAGCTTTCCTCTTATATTCGCAATATCCAGATTGCAATTTCAGTTTCTTGCTTGTTCTTCGTTTGCTTGCAGGAAATAGACCTTCGCGGTCAGGTTGATCGTGCTCCGGTGTGGTCAATAACCCCTCAAAGTTGGTTTAGCGATTGCTTAGGCACGACGTCCTCGCACGATCGTAATCGTATCGTCAAAGTCTACTCCACCAAAAACGATAGCCACCATATCATTGAAAGACGGGACGCCTTCGCCTCTATCACCTTGGCAATTCGACCGTGGTGTCATCCAGAACGGATGGACCAATCAATATAGCTTCAAGATGAAGGGCAAGGAGTACGTGCTCCGGCCCATGTCAAGTCAAGTGATCGTTGATAAGCAAGCTTCAAACCATCATGGAGAGAATAGTGAGTGAGTGAACCACCCAAAAGAGAGTGAGTGCCACAAGCCAAAATTGAGCGACTCCACAATGAACGACAATAAAAACTTAGTGCTTTTTAGCCACCAAAAGAGACATGAGGGATGTGAGTGAGAGTCCATCGAGTGTTCTTTGCTTTGTACTTGTGTGCAAAGATGAAGCGGTGAGGACTAATACTTCACGACATCTACCTTTGGTGTTGTCTTGTTTATTGCAGGAATTCAAGGACATATTTCCCGATGAGCTACCTCCCGGGCTTCCTCCACTTCGTGGAATCGAAAACCGCATTGACCTCATTCCCGGCGCACCTTCACCGAACAAGGCACCATACCACGTCAACCCCGATGAGACAAAAGAGATCCAACGGCAAGTCCAACATCTCATGGAGAATGGGTATGTACGCGAGAGCGTAAGTCCATGTGTCGTTTCAGTTATTCTTGTGCCTAAAAAAGATGGTAGTTATTGCATGTGTTCCGATTGTCGTCCCATAAATGATATCACCGTTCATTATAGAGACTCCATTCTACACCTTGATGATATGTTAGATGAACTTAGCGGAGCCACCATTTTCTCAAAAATTTACCTTGAAAGTGGCTAATATCAAATTCGCATTCAAGAGGGTGATGAATGTAAAATGGCTTTCAAACCTAAATTTGGCTTATATCATACATCTTAGGGATGTCTTGCAAGTTCTTAGAAACAAGCGACTTTATGCTAACATGGAAAAGCCCACTTTTGGTGTTGGCAAGCTTATTCTTATGATTTGTTGTTTCCTCTAAGGGTGTTCAAGTTGATGAGTCTAAAATTGAAGATATTAAAACTTGGTCACAACCAACCAATTTGCAATAAGTGCGTAGTTTCCTTGGCCTAGCCTGTTTTTATCGCCGATTCATTAAGGACTTTAGCGATGTTGCATCACCATTACATGCATTGAGTAAGAATAATGCACCATTTGTTTCAGGACCTTCCCAAGACACATCATTTCATGAGCTTAAAAAATTGCTTACGCATGTTCTATTGCTTGCATAACCCAACTTTGATAAAAAAATTGAAGTGCATTGTGACACTACTGGTAATGGCATGGGTGGCGTGTTAATGCAAGAGAAGCGCCCAATCGCATAGTTTAGCAGGAAACTTTCCGGAGCACAACATAATTACCCCATTTATGACAAGAAGTTATATGCCTTAGTGAGAGTCTTGCATGTGAAGGAACATTATCTTCGCCCTCGTGAATTTGTCATCCATACGGATCGTGAGATGCTTAAATACCTTAAGGGCCAAACAAAATTGAATAAGTGACATTGCCAAATGGAGTGAGTTCATTGAGTCATTTCCTTATGTGATCAAGTACACCAAAGGTAAGGAAAATGTTGTGACGAACACCCTTTCCCGCAAATGCATGCTTGTAATTCAACTTGAATTGATCTCAAAAAAAATCTCAACTTGAATTGAATGTCATAGGTTTGAGCACATTAAAAACTTGTATGCGCATGATGTTTCATTTGCAACTCCTTATGCTAAGTGCCAAGCAAAACAATTTTGGCAGCGATATTATCTCAAAGATGGCTACCTTATACGGACTAACAAGCTTTGCATACCCAAGTCTTCTCTTCTATGTTGCTTTTGCAAGAAGCTCATGGTGGAGAATTAATGGGACACTTCAACCGCAACAAGACTTATGCCACGCTCTCGAACAACTACTTGTGGCCCAAGATGCTTCGCGACGTCCGACACTACACCAACTGATGCTCTACATGTCGCAAAGCTGAGTCTACCGCTCAATCACATGGTCTCAATATGCCACTTCCTATTCCATATCACCCATGGGAAAGACATGATTATGGATTTTGTGCTTACTTTGCCACGAACTCAAAACGGCAAAGACTCGGTATTTGTTGTTGTGGGCCGTTTCTCTAAGATAGCACACTTTATCCCGTGCAACAAGATTGACGATGTTTCACATGTTGCAAATCTCTTTTGTAGGAAAATCCTGAGATTGCATAGAGTGCCCAAAACAATTGTGTCAGACCACGACATCAAGTTCCTAAGCTACTTTTGGAAGACACTATGGGCCAAGTTCGGAATCAAGCTACTCTTCTCATCGGCATACCATCCTCAAATCAACGGCCAAACAAAGGGCACCAACCGTTATCTACTCTCCTCCGCATGTTAATCAAGAAGAACATCAAGGAGTGGGAGGAAATGCTTACCCATCGCCGAGTACGCCTACAATCAAGCAAGACACTCTACTACCAGCAAGTCCCCCTTCGAGGTCGTCTACGGATTCAACTTGTTGTCCCCATTGGACATCCTACCGCTTCCACTACATGAGCGCATCAACATGGGCGTGAGTGCACAGCGAGCTATCTCAAAAAGATGTATGAAGATACAAGACACACCATCAAGCGCCAAGTACAACGACTCGCGACCAAGATCAACATCACCAAGCACCCCATGCTATTCAACCCCGGAGATCTTGTGTGGCTACACCTCTGAAAAGACCGCTTCCCAATGAACGAAGGTCCAAACTACTACCTCCAGCCGATGGACCGTTCAAGGTGGTAGCACTACAACAACAACGCCTACAAGATCGACATACCGCGCGACAAGTATAACATGAGCGACATATTCAATGTCAAGTATCTATCTCCCTTCCATGGTGACGAGGTTTTCGATCCGAGGTCGGATCTTTCCCAATGGGAGGGGTGATCCGGAGCATTCTACGGTTATCCCCATGGACCTGCCCCCGTCTCTCCAAGTGCCAAGTGGACCGATGACACAAGCATATGCAAGAGCTCTCGAGACCAAGGCGACATCTCTCATTAGTGACATTCCGTATGACCCACGTGAGACATGGCTACTACCTCAATCCGGAATGCTATGTGTGCTTAGGTACCAAGAAGACCCTCTGGAAGATGATCGGAATCATGAACAAGCCCCAAGTACAAGGATGAAGGAGCACAATGAGAGAAACCGCTGCAAATCCTCATCTGCTCCGCTTCTGAATCTAATCAGAAAATATGAAATAGGATACAGTACAAGGATTATCCATCTGAAGCCTGTCTGGTTTCACCCCTACATGTGAAACTCCGTTTAAACCTATAATATGCATAAAGGTGGTCAAGTATATACCATAATGCAATAGGATAAATGATAGGATTCACGTGAACCCGCGTGGAGCCAAAGTCATGGTGAT
>NC_041380.1:241183950-241199175 GCF_002162155.2 Triticum dicoccoides | reverse complement strand
CCATTGCTTGTCACCTTCATCTCATGGTCTATTTTGCGAGAAACTCCAAATGTATTTTAACTTCAAACGCAGAGTTTGGGATTCCTTAATCAATGATGCCTTGTTTCAAAATAAAACTAAGACAACAACACTTTTTCTTATACCTTTGAGAAATTGGTCATTTCAGTACGATCTCCGAGAGAAAGAGGCTAGATCAAAATCGACATGTTCTCAGGACATACACGAAATCAATATGTAAGCCAGACTACCCTTTAAAAAAATGTAAGCCAGACTAAATTGATTCCCACTAATCTGCTCCCCATTTTTGGACTGTTATCAACGTCTCACCTTCACCTTGGTTCAGGTTTGGTCTGATTCAAAAACTGTCTGAAACAGATCTGAGCAGAGATTTCAGGAGCTTCCTCAACATATGGTCTATTTTGCGAGAAACTCCAAATGTATTTTAACTTCAAACGCAGAGTTTGGGATTCCTTAATCAATGATGCCTTGTTTCAAAATAAAACTAAGACAACAACACTTTTTCTTATACCTTTGAGAAATTGGTCATTTCAGTACGATCTCCGAGAGAAAGAGGCTAGATCAAAATCGACATGTTCTCAGGACATACACGAAATCAATATGTAAGCCAGACTACCCTTTAAAAAAATGTAAGCCAGACCAAATTGATTCCCACTAATCTGCTCCCCATTTTTGGACTGTTATCAACGTCTCACCTTCACCTTGGTTCAGGTTTGGTCTGATTCAAAAACTGTCTGAAACAGATCTGAGCAGAGATTTCAGGAGCTTCCTCAACATAGGCAGATGGCTTCAAACAAAAAAATCAAGAATTATTTTGGTGAGGAGGAAGACTTTTTTCTTTTTTTGATAACTTTATTTCCTCTTTATTAACTACGCCCTCTGTCCCATAATGTAAGACATACACTGATATCCAGAAACGTCTTACATTATGAGACGGAGGGAGTAGTAACCAGGTTTACACCTTTGATCAATAGAGGAAGTAGCTCATTAGGCATCTTCAGTCCACTCCTCACAAAACGACGATCCAGCTATTTTCGCTAATCATGCACAACAACATTAGCTTCTCTCAGACAACTAGTATTCCATGAGCCTAAAGAGTGATAATTTTGAACTTTGACCAAGTAAAATCGTGAGACAATGCTGCATTAATAGTAAAAAATTGCTGGACGGCATAACAAGTGACTACCCAATGCGCCCAACATCAGTCTAGTTCTTGGTTGACACAGCCTGGGCAAGGTGAGATTGGATTCTATTTGTGAAGTAGGCCTCGAGCCTGCATGATCAAAATGAACAAAAGCAATTAACACAAGAAGCTGGGTGCTGAGATCTAAAAGCTAACGATGTTCTCAAACCCAGCTAGCTGAGGACATTACTGAGTATACCAACTTGAAAGATGCACAGAAAACGAATAAAGCAGGAACAACTATGTAAACCACCATTAGTGTGTGGTTTCAAACTCCGCCAGAAGGAATATTCAGATAACATAAATACCCCTGACAGGCAGGGTGATCACTGGACATGCAGCGACAACTATATTAGTTACTCACCGTGTGGAGCATTTGAAATAGATCGTATCAGGAGAGTTGTAGGTTCTCGCATTAATGAACATTCTCTTTAAGTCGGCTACAAACATCTCTAAGGTCACATAATACTGCTCCGACTCGACTCTTCTGGACATTGTCTTCAAATCTGCAGGCAAGCTTGTGCTCAGCAGCTGATCAACTTAAACTAGCACGATACAGATCTTTCAGATGGTGGATGACACAAGAAAATAGAGCCAATAAATCATTTAAGCTCACCAATAGGATCTTTGATAATATCATAATAATCTGGAACATCACGTGAATCCACCGGCTCTTTGAATGGCCAAGCATCGGCATGATCGACCAAACTCTGCAATACTGGCAATCCTTGTTAAAAATGACAGGCTATTTGATATATCTCTTTAATTTTACACCAGTATGCACTGGCTCTTTCCAGATTTGCCATCTCTTTGCTATTAAATGGGAGTTGACGGTGGTTCGTGCACACACACCTCCCTGTTTCCTTTTATCTTGCTAAAAAAATCTCAAACAAAAATTAACAAGCTAACTTATCACTTCCTAAAAAATCACTCACGAAACCAAGCACAAACAAATGCCACATGCAGAACCCAGAAAAAAAAAAGCAATGGCGAGCAAACCCAGAGTAGTATGAGTATGTCTCCCTCTGATCCTTGTGTCTACTTGGCACTGATCTTGATCATTCAATCATTGTGGTGAGCTCATGGAAACAGACTCGCCCTAATCCCTTCATTAGGATGTCTGCGAGCTGGTCCTTGGTGCCAACAAAATCAGTAGAGATGCTCCCATTCTCCACGCAATCGCGGATGAAACGATACCGGACGTCGATATGCTTGCTCTGCTCATGGAAAACTGGGTTCTTGCTGAGCGCCAGTGCGGACATGTCCATCTTCAGCTTGAAGGTGTCCGCTTTCTCCCCCTTCAGATCACCGAGCAACCGTGCTAGCCAAATGGCTTGGGTTGCCACCGTTGCTGCAGCGACACACTCTGCTTCACAGCAAGATGCAGCCACAACTCGCTACCTGGCTGATTGCCGGCTTATCAGCCTGCCGGCACTCTTCCTCGTGTCAACTCGCTACCTGGCTGATTGCCAGCTTATCAGCCAGTCGGCACTCCTCCTTGTGTCGACGTCGCCGGTGTGGTCATTGTCTGAATATCCAACTAGTTTTGCCTCCTGTGAACCACGTGGGTAGGAGAGACCATAGTCGCTACCTGGCTGATTGCCAGCTTATCAGCCTGTCGGCACCTGGGAGCTTTTGGATCTATCAACGCATGGTAGATCCAAAAGCTCCCAGGTGCCATTCCGCTGCACGGCGTTCATTTCTTCCTTCATGGCTGCACGCCATGCTGCGTCGCGCTCAGCCTCGTCAAAGGAGCTCGGCTCTCCTTCACACACAAGCTAGAGTGTGTCGTCGACAAGCTCGACTGTACAACAAGGGTGCTGCCGATCGCCTTGTCAATGCCCCGATAGCGCAGCAGTGTGTCATCATGAGTTGTGTCCAACCGCTCGTTGTCATCAGGTGGCGGTGACATGAACTCAAGCTGCGTTACCTGTGGAGATTGGCTTGATGTTGTTGGCAGCGATGCTGGAGATGGCTGTGCAGCAGGAGATGGTGCAGGGACAGGGGAAGGTGCCCCCCCTGCAGCTGCACTTGGTGTGGAAGGAGCAGCTTGCTGGATCTTCATGATGATGAAGTCACTGCACGGCCATCCAATCCCAGCTGGCCTCTTCATCAAAGATGACATCACAAGTGATATATGGACACGCTTGTTCGTATGTGCAGTAGCCCTTGACACGTTTGTCGTAGCCGATGAAGACCATGGCGGAGCTGCGATCATCGGGCTTGCGAAGCTGAGGGCGTACGTCCTTGACGTACACCACACACCCAAAGGTGCGCAGGTGCTGGACTGCAGGCTTCCTCCCGTGGCTGTCATGCCAGCCATACTTTTGGACGGGGCTCGATTCAGCAGGAAAACCGCAGTTGTGACCGCCTCCCCCCAAAATTTTGCTGGCAACTTCCTTTGTTTCAACAGGGCATGAGCAGTGGCAACGACAGTCTGATTCCGGCATTCCACATTCTGCTGTGGGGAAAAGGGCAACATGAACTGACGTTGCACACTTTGCTCCTCACAATGGTGTGCAAACTCCAACGAGGTGAATTCGCCGCCACTGTGGTGCGGAAGACATGGAATGGCCGTCCACACTCTGCTTCAGCCACCGCTTGGACTCGCTGAATTGAAGCAACGGTGTGCAGTCATCAACCAGCAGCAGGAAATAGCGACGACCGCCATCGGTTGCAGGGCTGATAGGTGCGGAAGATATGGAATGGCCGTCCACACTCTGCTTCAGCCACCGCTTGGACTCGCTGAATTGAAACAATGGTGCAGTCATCAACCAGCAGCAGGAAATAGCGACGACCGCCATCGGTTGCAGGGCTGATAGGCCCACACACGTTTCCATGGACGAATTCGAGGCCTCCTTCAGCCCTGAAGTTCGCCTTCTTGGGAAAGGGAGTGTGCCGAAGCTTGCCGGTTAGTGCGGAGCATCCTAGGGTCATTACCATGGCTTTGGCTCCATCACCAGGGACACACGCATTGCATATACTAAGATGAAACTTATCCTTTTTGCGTGTTTACTTGTTCCCTGTGAGGATGGTATACTACTTGACCCTCCTTCGTGCATCTATAGGTTTGAGCAGACTTTCGGACATGACGAGGACGACTACAAGCAGAAGAGTACACCTACACCATCCGCGAGGGAAGCTTGGAAGCGGAGACGAAAAAAAGTAGAGGAAGAAGTGTTGCCGATGCTACAGTAGACGGACGTCCGGACAGCAACTCGGACTGTTCGGACGTCCAGCTTGAGGAGACCGCAGCATAAGTCTCGTTTTCGGTTATGCCAGGCGTCCACCTTGCTACCCGGACGTCCAACCCCTGGAGCCTGTGCCGAGCAAGTCGCAGGCGAGACGAGCATCAGCCTCCGGACGTCCGGCCAGCTACCCGACCGGTCCAGTCGAAGCCCGAAAATCTGACCATGAACCTCGACGTCCAGCCAGCCTGCATGCAGAATTTGGGAAAAGCCCATTGCACCTATATATACCTCCTCCCCTCCTTCATTTTAGGGTTAGCAAAGCATGTTAGAACTACTTGAGAGAGCTTTGCCCATCTACCCTTCTCTACTAGAGACCAAGGCCTCCATTGGGAGAAGAATCCCAAGGGATTACCAAGACCTCAATCTCACCTAGAGATTTGGGGAACATTTATCTCTCAAGATCTCACTTCTTAGAGATTTGTGAAGAACTACCTAGTTATCTTTAGAAGGGGAGCCTTGGCGCAGTGGTCAAGCTGCTGCCTTGTGACCATGAGGTCGCGGGTTCAAGTCCTGGAAACAGCCTTTTGCAGAAGTGTAGGGAAAGGCTGCGTACAATAGACCCAAAGTGGTCGGACCCTTCCCCGGACCCTGCGCAAACAGGAGCTACGTGCATTGGGTTGCCCTTTTTTTACCTAGTTATCTTTACTTTCCTTTCTTGTTGTTGAATGCTTGAGATCCACCAGTTTGCCTTGTGATTTGAGTACTTTTGTGTGGATCTTCTCCAACAGAGTGTTTTTCTCTTGTACTTCCCAAATTCCCCTTGTGTTCATGTAATTCCTCAAATCCACCTCCAATTCGTGAAGATCAGGCAAACCTAGGACTTAGTCCTACATCAGTGGTGATGCAGGCATTGCAGAGCTGGCCAATATGCTCAAGCTCCGGCAGCCCACACCATTTTGTTGCCAGACATGCGTCTCAGCGTGTGGAAGGAGATGTGGCCAAACCTATCGTGCCATCGCCAGGCCACGACATCGTGGCGTGCGGCAAGGCACATAGGGTGAGTGATGTTGAAGTGCACCACATATAGTCGGTTGCGTTCACGTGGCACCGAGGCAAGAAGACGCTCTTGCTTGTCCCAGATATGAAGGATTTCTCACTTGATGTGGATGGCAGCGCTGTTTTCGTCTAGCTACCGCAGGCTCACGATGTTGCGGAGCCTGGGAATGTAGTAGACACCCGTCAGGACCTTGTGCACGCCTAGCTCACTGGTTTTAAAGCGTCGCTTAAGCGTCAGAGCGCTCCCAGGAGATGAGGCGTCGACCTCGCTTTAGACAGGTCAGTAAAGCGTCCGCTTTAGGTGTTTCGTCCAGATCATCCGCTTAGGCGTCCTTGCTCGCTTTAGGCTAGGCCCGCAGGGTTCAGGCGGAAAACCTGCCTCGTGAAGGAACACACGGGCAGGAAAGATCCCTTGCGCACGAATCTAATCTAAACAAACAGAACGAGAGGGCTCTCTCCTCTCTGGACTTTTCGCGGCGATGGGCGAGAGCAGATCGCCATATCCCCCATCTCCAGAAGGCAGCAGCTTCTCTGGCAGCTCATCCCTCCATCTCCAGCAGGCAGCAGGGGTATGGATCCCCCCTCTTCCTCCTCTCATGCACTTCTAGTTGTGCTGCCTGCTTTGTTATGCAACTCTGCTCAGTGCTCAGTGCTCACTGCCTCTCTTGTATTAGATGAGTAGGATGCTTGTGACTTAGTGGATGGTTAGATTGATTAGAATAATGCATGATGGGCTCTCCGATTGATTAGAGTAATGATGCATGGTGGGATGGGTATATATATGGTGGGATGGTGATTAGAATAATGATGCATGGTTAGTGATTAGTTTACTGGCTAATGATGTGCTGCTTTCATGGGACACCTATCAATGCACGCTGATTAGTGAGCAAACAATCATTGCTTGTTTGCTGATGCCATGTTGCACGGCAGCCAAAAAACCCTGCCATGGCTGTAGGCTGTTTGATTGTTTTGGTTGGTTACTTAATATTCTTTTGTGTTTGGTTGTTTGCTGCAGTAGAAGTGTAGCAACATGGCTGCAAATGGAGGGGCTGATGGGGGGATGAGCCCAGCCACGGTTCAATGAAAGATCAAGCACGGAAGCCACTACGGTCAAATGATCCAGGGTGGAAATATGGATATTGGCATGCTCCTCCCCATCGGAAAAGTGTCGTGTGCAATCTTTGTGGCAAGATAACCACTTGATGGAACAAGAGGCGCAAGGAGCATCTTGCTGGCTTAAGTGGAGATGTGATTGGTTGTCCTAAGGCTACCACACTAGTCAGGAGAGAGATGGCAGAATATTTGGAGCAGAACAGGAGGATCAAGGGGGTAGATGTAGGAGGTTGAGGAGGTGAATGCAGATGGAACAATGTCCCCAATACCAGGCCAAGCTCAGGGACAGCAGCCAAGAACAAGAGAGCATTTGTTGCCAACATGCAAGGAAGAGGCAAGAAGTCTACCGCTGCTTCCACCAATAGTTTAAAACCAATTGTTGCCGTGATTTGAAGAACACCTGAGGATCTTGTAGATGAAAGACACTCAGGGTGTTCTCAAAGCACCATGGAGTCCTGCACAAAGACTAAAGAAGGGAGGCACTATGTGAATATGCAGTGGGCATTGTTCTTCTATGGGTGTGGCATTCCATTCAATGCTGCAAGCAGTAGACAGTTTGAGGTTGCAATTGAAACCTCCTATCAATACGGTTCAGGTTACAGGCTTCCTAGTGGCTATGAGCTGAGAGAGCCATTGTTTAATGATTGTGTCAAGGAAACGAGTACTACTTTAAGGAAGCAGCACGAGGCAGCATGGAAACAATATGGATGCGCCCTCATGTCAGATGGCTGGTCAGATAGAAGGGGCCGCCCTTTGATTAACTTCCTTGTTAACAGTCCGGAGGGCACTTTCTTCTTGGGAGTCGATTGATGCCTCAAGTGAATCACATGATGCTCAAATGATCGCTGATTTGCTAGACAACAGAATTGAGGAAGTTGGGAAAGATAATGCCGTGCAAGTTGTCACCGACAATGGTGCTAACTACAAGGCAGCTGGCCACCTTTTAGAGTCGAGGATCTCTGCACTATATTGGAGTCCTTGTGCATGCCATTGCTTGGATCTAATGCTTGAACACATAGGGAAGTTGAAGGCATTCAAGAAACCTATTGCACAGGCTAGAGGTGTCACAACTTTCATCTATAGTCATGGGAGAATTCTTAGTCTAATGAGGAAGGCGACGAATGGGATAGATCTTGTGAGACCAGCAGGCAGCAGCCACTTGTTTCGCCACAGCCTTCCTTCACTAAAGAGTTTGGTCAAGCACAAGGCAGCTTTGACGAGTATATTTTACATGTGCAGCATGGGTTGGAAGCAAAGTGGCAAAAACACAAGCTGGCTTGATTGTGCTTTCAGCTGACTGACGGCATTCAATTGAGGGCTGCCTTAGAGCTTCAACACCGCTTCTTCGAGTGTTTAGGGTGGCGGGTGGTGATGAGAAGCCTGCCATGCCAGAGATTATAACACTTATGATTTATGCAAAGGAGAGGATCAATCAAAGTTTCCCCGAACAAAAAAAGCAACCTTTGCTCAAGAAGATCTTGTGCATTGTTGAGAAGCGTTGGGAGACTCAAATGGCCCGACCATTGTATATGACTGCTCTTTTTTTGAACCCGGGAAAGTTTTTCCCTATTGTAAACAGGAATGGCGATGCCTTAGTTGGAGAGCTAAGGAGCTGCTTTAATGTTGTGCTTGCAGAAACAGTACTTGATGCCAATACTTGAAGCAATATTGATCAACAAGCTGTGCTCTACGAGGCCCATCGAGGAGTCTTTTCTAATGCGTTGGCAATTGAAAATATTGAGGAAAAGGGCCCTTGTAAGTATTGTTAATTGCAACATGTTAATTTCAGCATGTTTGCTCTTCATAAGTTCATGTGTTTTTGACTGTCCCCTTTTATCACTTTAGTTGATTGGTGGTGTTCATATGGTGGTCGGGCCACTGAAATACAAAAATTTGCGAAGTGCATTGTCAGCCTCTGTGCATCATCATCCGGGTGTGAGAGGAATTGGAGTGAATTTGAATTTGTGAGTAAAGTAAACTCTTGGTTCTTTTCAATGGTACTTCCAGCAAGCCATTTACTCATTTTCTTTTGCTGATAGATCCATATGAAGAGAAGGAACAAGCTGAGTGGAAAAGGTTGAATGCTTGTGTTTAAGGAGGCCACAACTACGGCATCTGGCACAATCGTCATCCTTTGCTCCTTCCTTGGCAACGGGTGTGCTGCTCATCTTCTTTCGCGCACCACGAGGGCATCGCTACTCCTCGAAGAATTAGAGCTTGCCGCCGGACAAGAGAGGTTGCTCCGACTTGGGCGGCTCATAGCGATCGTCAAGAGGTGCAATCTGCCAATACTTCCGAGGAACAACGCGAAGCATCTTCTCACGGCTCTCTTTCGTCGACGAGATTGTTGTGCATGGTCCAAAAAGGCGGAGCGCAAAGTCGTCGAGAGAAAGTGAGCAGCTCCCACTCCCGGCGCAGCTTCTGCACCGTGGACTTGCCGACACGATCAGTGCCGACACGAATCGCCTCCCAAGCTTCCTTGGTTGTCCCCTTGACAACCAGGGTGCGGATCATCTCCGATAGCATGGGATCTTCCTAGTGATTTGCGTCGCCAAATTCGACAATATCTCACAAATTACAGGCCTCCATCTTCACCATCAAGAGGAGGCTCCAATCCTCATGAGGGTGCTCCAATCCTCATAGTTGCTCCGAGTCAGCTGCGGGAATGGCAAATCACCGACTTCCTTCACCATGCGTTGGACGATCACCTCTGGACCGTCATGGCGCCGCCCGTGCCTTGCTTGCATGGAAGAAAGGGAACGACGGCGACAGACGCGCCGCTGTGGGCTGCGACCGGTGCCTCCATCCACCGAAGCTGACATGGTCTTGGCTCAAAACCTCACTCTGATGTCAAATGTTAGAAATAGACTTAAAAGTAGAGGAGCAAAGGGGAGATGGAGCTGAACACAGGATAGTTTTGATTTCTTGAAGCTGTTTCTTGTATTGCTGAGCTCTATATATAGTACATGGGGAAGTCGATTTCTATGCTAAACCGACCATGCAGCTCTAGCAGCTGCTGGTGCATGCAAAACCAAATTGACTACTGCTGTCTAGATGATGCATACACTACCTCTTACTAAGGAGCTCCAGCCGACCTACTACTACTACCTAGCTAAGTAAATATAACATAAGGATTACTGCTAACAAGGTAGTCTTTGGAATAGAAGGATGCATATCTTATGGTTGGCAATAGAACGTGCAAGTTATCTAATGCAATCAACTTACGCAACACACGTCATATAAACAGATTAATGATAGAAGACTTGCCTTCAACAACATCCGCATAAGGCTAGTAAGCTGCTGTCTGTAAGTGTTATAATCCGAGGAAAATGTTGAACGTGATTTGGAATGCCCCCACTGGTCAGGAGTCCACCCAGCTTCCCCTGCATAACATTAACAGTTCTGTCAGATTTGCATCAATACTAGAACTACAAGAAAGAAAAGCAGACAGCCAAAGTTAGAACAACAAGAAAGAAAAAACCAAACATCATTAAATATTCTAGTCTCCTCTTAGCTCTTTACTACGAGTTTTGTTTACATAAACCTGCGAATAGTTTGTAATCCAAACCAAACCCAGTCCAACTCATACATGTACAAGTATACCAACCAAACCAATCCAAACCAACCCAAACAATAAGTTGCTACAATAAAAATCAAACCGAACTGTTTGGTTTTCAAGCCAAACCCATCCAGTGCATTCTCCCAATACGGTCTGAGTCCAAAGTTATAAACTATGGACATGTGCACGTGGATAGTTGTTGGTGCATGCATACGCATTTCCATCCCTGAACTTTGCTGCCCCGCTGGCACTATAGGAGTGAAGCCATTGAATGTTCTCCTTGTGCGCCACAGCCCGCTGGCCATGGCACGCACAATGCACACTGACACGGGCTATGGTGGCAGCTCCCCTGACTGCCATACCCATAGGGCGGCTGCCAAAACCTCCGACTCGGCTGCCTCGCATACAGACTGCTGGTCATACGAGCTCGGCGGCTCGTACCATATCTCATCAAGCTTCTGGAGGAGCTCGGTCTGGGCCTAGTCCACCGCATAGTCCACCGCACCGTCCCCGTTGCCATTGCGTCCAGCTCCGATGCCCTGACCAAAGCACGAGAGGTGGATCGCCTACGTGACCAAGCACCACGTCGAGCCTTGCATGGAGATTGCTTGGCAACTCCTTCGCCCTCACCAATGAGTCACACAGCCCTAGAGCCAAAAACCAAGACGCAGCATGCACGGACCACGGGGGCCTGCGACCAGCGGGCCGTGGCGCACAAGGAGAACAGTCCATGGCTTCGCTCCTTCAGTGCCAACTGGGCAGCAAAGTTCAGTGGTGAAACTGCACATGCATGCATCAACAGCTATCCACGTGCGCATGTGCACATGTGCACATGTCCATAGCTTGTAACTTTGGACTCAAACGGTATTGGGAGAATGGAATGGATGGGTTTGGCTTGAAAATCCAAGCAGTTTGGTTTGATTTGGATTCTAGCACTTATTGTTTGGGTTGGTTTCGTTTGGTTGGTGTACTTGACTGGGCTTGGTTTGGATTACAAACTATTCCCAGGTTACTTGTACCCAAGTTTGTTTGGTCACTATTGGGTGGTACGCACTATTACTAATGTACTTATGGGATTTCAAAACTAGTTGCCAGTCTGCCAGAATTACTATTGGAACACGTGGACATCTCCAGGTAACACCAATTTGAGGGGTTTATAGATTTGGAGTGAAAACTGAAAAGAAAGTATGTGCGACCCTAAACAATTTTGGAGATTGATGTTATGAAAGCAACTTATCTCTATTGAAAGGCCCAAGGGGCATATATACATTACACAAGACTTGAGGTGCAAGGTAAGGGAACATAGTCCAATACTAATACTTAAGAGTGTTGTCGTCGCATGAAGAGTCTTCAAAATCTGTTGAGTCAAGCCAAAGGGGATAAAGAAGAGATGGCACATCTGAGGAAGACACCGCATCAATAGAAGATACAAGAGAAGCATCAAAAGAATATGGGATGTCATAAGAAGATGGAACATTAAGAGAATAAAGCATTGCACGAAAAATCATAGCCCACGACAAACGATGGCGAAAGAAGCTAGGCGGCTAAGACAATGGGCATAGATCGACAACGCAGAAAGAGTCCACGAAAACAACAAGGACAAGTAGGCCACAAAAGTTTTGTATAGAAAGGACCAAGATGAGAGAAAGGCTGACGGACAAAGTCACAAAGGTATCGTGGACTCGCATGGCATGAGAAACACAAAATAGCAACGGATTTGGTGGACGCGGCGGAAAACAAAGAAAACTAGAAAGCACATACTAAACTAGATGCAATGTGTGACGCCCCAAGACCGGGGCTTCAGATGCCTTCGAGGGTTTCTAAGATTCGTCGTGTGATTTGTTTGGTTCGTTTCTTTCATCTTTGCATCATGTGCATTGCATCATGTCATCATGCCATCATGTCTTTTCTTTTTTTTAACTCAACTAAATAAATGGCATGGATCTTTGATCCATTTAAATCGAGGGAATTCACATGGTGAGTTCTCTTTATAACATACCCTCTCGATATTTAGGGAGATATTATAAAATAGTCCATTGTTTTGGAATCACCCATGAACCCACTTGCATATTAAATCCCTTGGCCTTTTTCTTCTTCAAGTTTCGACTCTCTAGCCTTGCCAATAATTCTTTTACCATTTTCCGGAGCTCTACCAAAATTCTCAACATTTTTGGATACTCCTAAAACCTCGTCCTAGTTCAAACCCATTTGAATTAAATTCAAATGAGTTTCAATTCTTATCGTTCGATCTGGCCTTTTCTAATTTTCTCGGACCGAGCATATTTTGGTGAGTCCAAGAAAATTAACCACATGCCCAAATTCTTCCTCTAACCTTCTCTTCCCTCTTTTCCTTTCTCTTATTTCGCTGTTAATGTAAAGAGAAGGAAGTAGGGGGGAGAGAGAACCCAGCCATGCCATTTGGGCCTCCTGCGGCCCATTTGGCCCAAGGCTTCCCGCAGCCCAGCCGGCACCTCTTCTCAACCCTAGCTCGATCCACCTCTCCTCGTTCCCATCTCCCTCGCGCCGCCACCCACGGGACCCCGACGCACCCCTTCTCTCCCTCCTCACGCTCTTTTCCTCACGCAACAGGGAGTCGCGCCAGACGCCCCGGCCTCTCCTTCCTCGTGCCGCGCCACCATGGAGGCCCAAGCTGCCGACCTCGACTTTCAGCTATCATCTTCGACCGCAGCCGTGCCAGGACCTCCTCGTCAGCTCCGTCGCCAGGGGAGGAGCCCCTCGACCCGTTCCCTTCGGCCTCGACTCCGGCGAGGGCCGCCCTGCCAGCTCTCCTCTCAGCCGGCCTCCTTCCTCCATGGCGCCTCCTCGCGCCCGAAGCCCGTGCTCCGGCGCCCGCACGTCGCCCCGTCGAGCTCCGCCCATCCCTTCTCCTTCTCGGGTTCGTCTCCAGCGCCGCATCGCCAGGGACGCCGAGCGCCACCGCGCAACACCGCCGGCGACCTCGACCTCCAGCGAGGCCCCTTTGCCTCCTCCTCGTCGCTTGGCCGCCATCCCGCCGCGTCCTCCCTATCCTCCGTGGCCGCGTGCCGCTCCGGCCGGCGAGCCCATGCTCCGGCGCCGCGCCGCTACGACCAGGAGCTCCTCGCCCCGACACGCCCCTGGCCCTGCTTCTCCTCCTTGCGCCATGGCATTGGCCCCTCTGCTCCGTCCGTCGCCTCTGCTGCCCTCCTCGACGTCCTGCGCGACCTCTCCGTGGGCCACGGACGTGTGCTGTAGCCTGCCTTGCTGCTGCCCACCCGAGGCCTCCTTGGTCTTGCTTCGATTTGGATTCGACCGGGAAGTTCCTCTTCACAAAACGTCCACACGACCGCAACCGGGACCTTGTTCTGCTACGTTTTGGTCACACCGAGTTTCTCAAAGGCCACCGGTGCCTAGTATGTCTCAAGACCCGGACCGACAAGTACCATGACGCCCGGAGCCCTCGGATCCATCAAGTTCGACTACCTTCGTGTGTACCACTACCGTCGCCCCGAAGACGTTGGAGTCATCAAGTACCTCTCCGAACGAACGTGAACGACTACCGTCGCAAGAACGGGACCGGCAAGTCCGAAGACCCCAAGTACCACGACACCGATGACATGAACATCTACGGAATGTGTACGACTACGCGATGTGACGCCAAGTTAGATGACGACCGTGTACCACTACCGCTCCTCGAACATGAACGACTACTTCCTCTTCGACTTGTGAACCTCTACTTCCACTACGACCTCGAAACGTCGCAAAACCGCACGCTACGAAGGTATAACCCCAAGACGACGCCCGTGAACGAATGAATGCATGTTGGATGAGGTGCACCCTTTGTCTGCATCGTGTCTGTATTGTCACTCGTTTCCATGCCACTAACCCGTGGGAACCCGGTAGTCGGGAGCACCCCACCATCTTGCTCAACTCGCTCACGCCCCATCTTTTTCACCGGCATCCCAATCGAGTTACCGGAACCGAAACGTTATCGTGGCACCGTTTTTGTTATCGTCGCTGTGGCACCCTTTCTTTCCACCACGGTGACAAATGCTTCATTATATGCTCATGTCTACTTTTAATAAAAATTGCATAAACTTGAACGTGTCATCCGCATCATGATAATAACATTTAAAATGGTTAACGTTGTTGTTGCATTAAATTGCTAAAGCACATGAGGACTTACCAGAATTGTTGTTTGATGTTTCCGGCCTCATTTAAAATGCCTAACTGTGTATTTTACTTATGCTTCACCCTCTTGCCATGTTTAACAACATTTAATATTGTTGGGTACATAACCGGGAGTGAACTAAATAATTGATGTGATGTTTCGTCAATAAGCAACTCATTGCATATTGAGCTCCACTTAATTTGTAGTATTGTTTGTTGCACTTTGCCATGCCATGCATAATTAAACCAGACATGCATCATACTTGGTTGTGCATCATGCCATGTTTATGTGATGGTTGTTTACTATGTTGCCTGCTTCTTTCCAGGTAGCTTCTCTCGTTAGCTTCGGTTCCGTTCCGGAGTTATGAGGATCCGTTCGACTACGTCCGTTTGTCTTCTTCATGGACCCGTTCTTCTTCCTTGCGGGATTTCAGGCAAAATGACCATACCCTCGAAATCACTTCTATCTTTGCTTGCTAGTTGCTCGCTCTATTGCTATGTCGCGATACCTACCACTTGCTATATCATGCCTCCCATATTGCCATGTCAAGCCTCTAACCCACCTTTCCTAGCAAACCGTTGTTTGGCTATGTTACCGCTTTGCTCAGCCCCTCTTATAGCGTTGCTAGTTTCAGGTGAAGTTTAAGTTTGTTCCTTGTTGGAACATGAATTTGTTGGGATATCACAATATCTCTTACTTAATTAATGCATCTATATACTTGGTAAAGGGTGGAAGGCTCGGCCTTATGCCTGGTGTTTTTTTCCACTCTTGCCGCCCTAGTTTCCGTCATACCGGTGTTATGTTCCTTGATTTTGCGTTCCTTACACGGTTGGGTGTTATAGGGACCCCTTGACAGTTTGCTTTGAATAAAACTCCTCCAGCAAGGCCCAACCTTGGTTTTACCATTTGCCTCACCACCACCTACTTTTTCCTTGGAGTCGCGCTCCCGAGGGTC
>NC_041380.1:241174691-241183755 GCF_002162155.2 Triticum dicoccoides | reverse complement strand
CAGTGCTTCTCTAAGTGTTGGTCCGAACCGAGCCGCCTGCGGGGCCACCTCGGGGAAACTCGAGGGCTGGTTTTACTCATAGCCTGTCTCATCTGGTGTTGCCCTGAGAACGAGATACGTGCGACTCCTATCGGGATTGTCGACACATCGGGTGGCTTTGCTAGTCTTGTTTTACCATTGTCGAAATGTCTTGTAACCGGGATTCCGAGTCTGATCGGGTCTTCCTGGAAGAAGAAATATCCTTCGTTGACCGTGAGAGCTTGTGATGGGCTAAGTTCGGACACCCCTTCAGGGTTTAAACTTTCGAAAGTCGTGCCCGCGGTTATGTGGCAGATGGGAATTTGTTAATATCCAGTTGTAGAGAACTTGACATTTAACTTAATTAAAATGAATCAACCGCGTGTGTAGCCGTGATGGTCTCTTTTCGGCGGAGTCCGGGAAGTGAATACGGTTCTTGTGTTATGCTTGAACGTAAGTAGTTTCAGGATCACTTTTTGATCACTTCTAGTTCACGACCGTTGCGTTGCTTCTCTTCTCGCTCTTATTTGCGTAAGTTAGCCACCATATATGCTTAGTGCTTGCTGCAGCTCCACCTCACTACCCTTTCCTACCCATAAGCTTAAATAGTCTTGATCTCGAGAGTGTGAGATTGCTGAGTTCTCGTGGCTCACAGATACTTCCAAACAGTTGCAGGTGCCGATGATGCCAGTGCAGGTGACGCAACCCAGCTCAAGTGGGAGCTCAATGAAGATCTTGTTCGTTGTGTTGTTTTGTTTCCGATTGATCAGTAGTGGAGCCCAGTTGGGACAATCGGGGATCTAGCATTTGGGGTGGTCTTTCTTTATTTTGGTTCCGTATTCGGACCTTTGATTGTACCTTGGATGATGTATGATATATTTATGTATTGTGTGAAGTGGCGAGTGTAAGCCAACACTTTATCCCTTTCTTATTCAGTACATGGGATGTGTAAAAATTACCCCTCTTGCGACATGCCTACCATGCGGCTATGCCTCTAAATCGTGCCCCGACATGTGGGAGATATAGCCGCATCGTGGGTGTTACACAATGGTAGTGGAAGAGCACACAACACAGAAAGACGATGCATGTGCGAGATGGGACCAATATAGGAAACACCATCAAGAGTTAGCGAGCAGTGAGGAAGATGCATACCTGACGAGAACATTGTATCTGTTTTATTTAGATGAGATAAGACAGCAGCTAGACGGTATAGTAGACCATGGAACGGCAGGAACAGGAGCACCACGTAGCAGCAGGAAGCAACTGATATGTGAGGACAACAGCACATGTGCAAGAAGCAGCAGCGGACAAGCATGCAGGAAAAAGGCAGCCGTTGTCCACGAGCGTGGCGGAAGGCATGCATGCTGTAGAACGAGAGAGGCATACCCGCATACATGTGGTTTGGTGTGTCTGGCGGCTCACTTCTACTCCGGTGTGTCACACACGCATATAACTCTGGTTGCTTTCATCTAGGTCACACACATGGGCTTGGGCCCTATACCAACAGTGAAGATGGGCTAGGCCCTCATACCAGTCAACACTCCCCCTCAAGATGGGTGGTAGATATCTATCATTTCCATCTTGTCACACGCTGAACTGCATTCTCTAGTTCCCAGTCCTTTAGTCAAGCAATCTGCAATTTGTTGTCCTGAACTCACATACTCTATCTTGATAATCCCAGCATCTAGTTTTTCTTTGATAAAGAATTTGTCAATCTCCACATGTTTGGTTCTATCATGTTGAACTAGGTTGTTTGCTATGTTAATTGCCAACTTGTGGTCGCACCATACATTCATACAACTGGTCTTCAATATCTTCAACTCTCCTAATAGATTTCTTGTCCATAACAACTCACTCAATCCCTGAGACATGGCTCTGTATTCAGCCTCTGCGGTTGATTTGGAAACAACGGGTTGTTTCTTGCTTCTCCAAGACACTAGATTTCCTCCTGCGAAAACACAATGGCCTGAGGTTGATCTCCTGTCATCCAGACAGCTAGCCCAATCAGCATCACAATAATCATCCACGACAAGGTGTCCATGACTCTTGTATATCAATCCTTTCCCAGGAGAACCCTTCAAGTATCTCAGGATTCTATATACTGCCTCGAGATGTTCACTCCTAGGCTCATGCATATATCTGCTCACAACACTTACTGCAAATGCAATGTCTGGTCGTGTATGACACAAGTACAACAATCTTCCCACCAATCGTTAATATTTTTCTTTATCCACCAGATCACCTGATTGGGCGGTCACTTTATGATTATGATCAATTGGGGTTCCAGCAGCTCGACAACCCAACATGCCAACATCACAGAGGAGATCCAGAGTATACTTTCTTTGAGAAAGAGCTATTCCTTTTCCAGACCTTGCCACTTCTATACCAAGGAAGTACTTCGGTCGACCAAGATCTTTAACTTCGAATGCCTTACTCAGACACCCCTTTAACCTTGCTATCTCTACGTCATCATCGCCGGTGATAATGATATCATCAACATAAACTGCAAGGATGGTCATTTTTCCTTTAGTGTTTATAAAACAATGTAGGGTCACCATTGCATTGTTCATACCCCATGCCACACACAGCCCGTCTAAAAACCTTACCAGCAGTCTCAGAAGTTGAGAACACAGGTGGAATATCCATGTATACCTCCTCCTTCAAGTCCGCATGCAAGAAGGCATTCTTCACATCAAGTTGGTGTAAAAGCCACCCGAAATTTGCTGCACAGGAGATCAAAATCCTCACAGTGTTCATCTTTGCTACCGGAGCAAAGGTCTCATCATAGTCAATGTCGTAGGTCTGGTTGTACCTTTCAATCTTCCCTTCTGCATTCTGCTTCACGGTATACCCACTTGCAGCTAACTGCCTTCTTTCCTCTTGGAAGAGGTATTAGTACCCATGTATTGTTCTTACTTAATGCCTCCAACTCCTCCTCTATCATAGCTGCTCGCCACTTTGGATCCACTTTGGCTGCCTTCCAATCAGTTGGAAGAGACACCAGCTGAAGAGAAGCAACAAATGATTTGTGGGCTGGAGATAATGCTTCATAGGAAACATAATTTCCAATATCATTGGCATCGAACCCACACTTTGGCTCGGGTATCCCTGCTTTTTCTCGAGTACCTTTTCTCAAAGCAATTGGCAAATCCTCTGTGTCAACTGAGCTTGCATTGCTGCCTTGTTGCTCCCCCTGCATCTGTGCTGGCTGCTCCCCCTGAACATTATGCTCCTCATTCACCTTCTGCCACCTATGAGAAGCATCACCTTGCTTCCGTGAATACACCTTTAGCTGCTCCTCTTGCTCTACCGTCCACCTCGGTACACAACCGATCTGGGTGGGAGCACCGCCTGCCTGACTCGGCACCCCATCAGTCACAATCGGTCCTTCACTCTGTGGTGTTATCATTTTTGGGGGCTGCTGTTCGCTTCGCTGTAGCGGAATATCACCCTCAATTGGTTGCTACAGTACTGAATCGACACCACCACAATTATCATTATCACTATCACTGCTTTCCCCCTCTTGACCAATTTCCGGTTGGAGACATTGGTCAAGTTCTTCAAACAAGACGCTTAGCTCAGTTTTCTCACCATAAAAGGGTTCCAATTCACGCAACGTAACATCCATGCTCACAAATGTCCTCCTCTCAAACGGACTCCAGCATTTGTACCCTCTTTGTCCTGAAGAATACCCAATAAAAATACACTTGACTGCCCGAGGATCTAGTTTGTTGACTGATGGCATGTGATCACGAACAAAACAAGGGCAACCAAACACCTTGGGAGGAACTAGGAATTTGTTTTCTGTGAAAACCAACTCACACGGTGATTTCATACCCATCACCCGGGATGGTGTGCGGTTGATCAAGAAGGTGGCCATCATGACAGCTTCACTCCACAGGAACTTGGGCACATTCATGGTGAACATCAATGCACGGGCCACCTCCAGCAGGTGGCGATTTTTCCTCTCTGCCACCCCATTTTGAGGAGGTGTGTCCGAGCAAGATGTTTGATGCAAGATGCCCTTGTCTGACATGAAGGAACCAATGGCCTTGTTAACATATTCGGTGCCATTGTCAGATCTGAGTGCTTGAATTTTCACATTAAATTGAGCCTGAACAAGTGCATAAAAGACTTTGAAACACTGAAACACTTCATCTTTATGTTTCATAAGATAGACCCAAGTCATCCGAGAATGACAATCAATGAACATAACAAAGTACTTCATACCACTGACAGATAACACTGGACATGTCCATACATCAGAGTGGATCAACACAAAAGGAGAGATGCTCCTGATCCCTTTACTCACATACGAGTTTCTGGTATGTTTAGCAAACTCACACGCATCACATTTCAGCTTGCTCTTGTCCACACCACTCATTACATCAGGAAATACTTGATACATTTTGTCAAAAGACACATGTCCCATCCTACAGTGATGGATCAATGCTCTAATCTCCTTATCCTCCAGGCCCAACATGCTGCGGTCCATGTACCACAGCCCCCTACACCTTGTTCCAGTCCCAAGACTCCTGCCCGTCAATCTCTCCTCAATCAAGAACACAACCTTTTCAAGAATTATCCGGCAATCTATTTGGTCAACCAAAGCACTCAAGGACACTAAGTTCACAGGAAAAGCGGGCACATGCAACACTGAGGATAATTCAAGACTCGGCATGCAGTTGACTGTCCCAACACCTATGATGGGTTGGGTTGTGCCATCTGCTATGTGAATGTTTTTCTGATGTGCAAGAGAGTGTGGAACATAAGATGTAAACTCATTAAAGTCTCCAGCAACATGTTGTGATGCTCCAGAGTCAAGCACCCATTCAGAGTTTATTTTATGGGTTGCGATTGATGCGTGTTCAACGTTACCTTCATTTGTATCAACAAAGTTGGCATAGCTGGGAGCAGTCTCCTGTTCTCCTACAGGCTGCTTCCCTGCAGCTTAAGCAGCTACATTTGCCTTAGGAGCATTCCAATGAGGAGCACTCCAAGAACCGCCACACCCATTCCGACCACAACTCACATTCCAACCACCTCGGCTGCTACTGCCACCACTGTACCCTCGGCCTCTGACGTTCCTAGGTCTGATATGCCCTGGTTGACCACAATTGTGACACACCCCTCGCTGGTCAGCCACCCTGTAAGCAGATTCATTTCCAACTCCCCTTCTCGACTACAAGTGTACCTCTTCTTGGGACATCGCAGCAATGGCCTCATCAAGGGTCACAAGTGTCGGCTGATGTAGCATTGCAGCATGTCTACTCTCATAAGCTTGATCTAGGCCCTTTAGAAACTGCACCACACGCCTGCGCTCAACCCACTTCCTGGCAAGCTCCATGGACTCTGCATGTGGAATCTCAAGGGGATCACACTGATCCAGATCTGCCCAAAGGTGTTGCAGCTCATTCACATACACCAGCACGCTTCTGTCACCTTGACGAACAGCATGAATCTTGTCTTCCATTTGAGACATGAGCATCAGGTTTCCCTTACCGGAATACCTTGTGGACAACATGCTCCACACAGCAGAAGCAGTTGGCAATGCCTCAACAGACATGGCAATGGATGGAATCAAGGAGTTCAACATCTAGGCCAAAACTAGAGAGTCGGTGACACTCCACTTCTTCCATTCTGGGCTCGCCTTGTCAGACAGTTCTTCAACCGTTCCAAGAACATACTCCATCCTTTGTCTTCAAGATCAACACGGCGCGCCTCGACCAGCTCAGGTAGCTGCTCACGCCATTCAGCTTGACATCATTTGGCATGAGCTCAAGCTTGAACACCTGATCCATGTGGGGCACAACGATGGCGCCACTTGCAGGAGGTAACCCCTCGGCCTTCGCAGTCATGAGCTACGCAAGTTTCTCTAGAGCAGCAATGAGTTCAGCCCCCATGATTGCCTCCCCTCTTCTTCAATCAGCAGCGTTAAAAAAACTTACACCAACAGCACCCAGCACCTTCAAGCAGCAGCACCACCTGCAGTTCAGCCAGCCTCTTACACCAACAGCACCCAGGACCTTCAAGCAGCAGCACCACCTGCAGTTCAGCCAGCCTCCTCTGGCGAGCAGCAGCAATGTCACCACCTCTTCTTCCTCTACCAATCCTCAGCGGCAGAAGCACACACGACTGTACTAGATCGAGCCAGTGCCCCCAACAGCAGCCGCACCCTTCTCTCTGCCGCAGCTACAAGCAGCACTTCCTTCTCCACTAGCACCAGCAGCGATGCTGCAGCAGCTCCACATGCACACACCTCACTGCACCTCCGCGCAGCCGTGCCATGTGCTCCTCTAGTTCCCGCGCAGCCTGCAGCCTCCAGCAGCACGCAGCCAGCCGCCGGTCACCTCCAGTTCCAGCGTCGCCCGCAGCGCGTGCTCCTCTCCAGCAGCCCGCGCCCAGCTCCGCCGCCTTCGTCCTCCGCCGGACCCCGCCGCCTCGCTGGCGACTCTACCGCCGGCGCGTTCCTCTGTCGCCCCAGCTCTCCGATACCATGTAGAACGAGAGAGGCCTGCCCGCATACATGTGGTTTGGTGTGTCTGGCGGCTCACTTCTACTCCGGTGTGTCACACGCGCATATAACTCTGGTTGCTCTCATCTAGGTCACACACATGGGATTGGGCCCTATACCAACAGTGAAGATGGGCCAGGCCCTCATACCGGTCAACACATGCACATTGGCATAAAGTAGCAGCTCTTGGGTGGAAGGACGAAAAGCAGCCACGGGCGTTGCCCATGTCCATCCAGATCAATCTTCGTCGGCTGGAGCAGCAACCTTCATATGCAGCCAAGCACTGGCCCGAGCGGAGAGCGGGGAGGCTGACAAGACAGCCGGGTGTCTCTCGATCTGGATGAGGGAACATCGATGGAGAGCAGGCCGGCAGAAGCGGCGATCTGGAATAGCGCTGCCATGCGGACTTCAATCTTGAGAGTTGAGTCAATGCTCACTGTCGGGTCTGGCGGACGAATCCGGCAGGCGGCGGCGGAGCTGCGCGTCCAGGAGCAGCGGCCGGCGAAGGTCAACCGAGTCAATGCAAGACGCGGACCTGCGCGTCCAAGAGCAGCCGGATTGAGGCAGCACGTTAAGGAGCAACAGCAGATCTGACGCACATGAGCAGGCGGTGAGAGCCGAACGAGGCGGACCGAGAGGCAGCCGTGCGGCCCGTTCTAGAGACGTGGAGGCGTTGACCATCGGGAAGAAGACCGAAAAAAAACAATCGATCTGGAACAACGCCGCCATGCGGGCTTCGATCTTGAGAGCTGGGTCAATGCTCGTTGTCGGGTTTGGCAGACGAATCCGGCAAGCGGCAGACGGTGGCGAATCGGGCAAGCGGCGGCGGAGCTGCGCGTCTAGGAGCAGCGGCTGACGAAGGTCAACCGAGTCAATGCAGGGCATGGACCTGCGCGTCCAAGAGCAGACGGATTGAGGCAGCACGTTAGGGAGCAGCAGCCAATCTGACACACGTGAGCAGGCGGTGAGAGCCAAACGAGGCAGACGGAGAGGCAGCCGCGCGGCCCGTTCGAGATGATCGAAAGAAGACCGAAAAAAAATCGATCATGAGGCAAGTTGCAGTGCCAGAGGGGACCTAAACCTAGGCTCTAATACCATGTTATGAGAGAGAGAGAGAGAGAGATGCATGCATGCATGCATGCATATCTATACTCTTAGACCAATACTATCTTCCTAACAATTAACACCAACTTAAGTTTTTGAGTTGGTTTAAGACGTCCAGCTGTAGCAGGCTAAGAAAAGCGTGAATACATATGGTGTTCAGGATAGACAGGACTATCAGAACACATAGGTATAGGGCGCGAGCAAAGGAAAAATGATCTGGACAGAATATTACTTACTCAACCCAGGGATATCTTCTGGTTTCATCAGTCTTCTTGGAATACCAGCTTCTTTCTGAAAGAAAGAAATGGACTCGATGAACACCATGTTGAACAACCTGATACAGAAGTGTGCAAGGACATCCGAATATGTAACTTATTTATCTTTTCTTCATTTTTGCATGTCTAGTACAGAACCCAAAAGGACAAACGTAATGAGACAAATAACACACAGTAAACAAAAAATCCCATATTTACCACGAAAGATGTCATTGATTAATACTCAAGCTTTACTCGCTACGAAGGTAGTTATTCCAAAATGAAAACAACATGCCCAGTATAAGACAGAATCATCTATTGCAACAGACCAAATTATATGCATTCATGGGCATAGGGCAGAACTATTCACTATCAGCAGTGAAAAATAGAGATGAGATATATTTTTCAAGGAAATCTAAGAAAAATAGTCCCTTTTTACCTAGCACCCTCGTAGTTTTCCATACCAACAATTTTTTATACAGCACAATTTCCACCGGAAACATTGCCTTAGGAAAAGCTAACCTTTTGAAAATCAATTCCTGAATAAACAATATGACAGTTAGAAAGCTCTCTGATCTTCTCATCAATTGCCTGCAGAGTTCAGTCATTTGTCATATTGGATGCTAGAAGGATGAAAACAGAAGTCATAACATGACAAAATGGCAATATTCATCAGGAAACTGGAAGTTGGAAAATGGAAGCAGGACGGACTAAAACTTGAAATTGAGGTAAACAAGTGAGAACTGGTAAGTAAAAATTAACATTTGTGTTTTGCCAATTTCTAAGTCAGTTGGGCTGGCAATTAAGTAATGTGTATAAGCTAACAAATAATCTACATGCCTACTGGAATATCACTCAGATGTAAATCTGTAATATTAGTAGTACAATTAATTCCCTGTGTCCAAAACAAAAAGAGAAGCATTAACATATATCAGTGATATAACTATGCCATGTCACTTGTTATGGGCCTTATGGGTTATGGCCATGGGTTCCATTTCCTGATGCTTTGTGTGGAATTCCATCCTTACGGTACAGGGATAGGAAATTCTGAGTGCATTATGGGAACCCAAACAACAGCAACGGTGGGGAACGGAAGGGCAGCTCCCTAAGCTAGTTATGGGGTGTGGCGAGTAGGGAGAAATATATCGATAGCAGTGTATCAAGGTCTTTCTTC